>NW_017100404.1:3282567-3298124 GCF_001263275.1 Habropoda laboriosa | reverse complement strand
GCTCGGGGGATGCGCTCGGAACTCATGTCTAGTTGGCTTTATTTTAGCGAATCTGCCGGTAGCAAATGCTTTTTGTCAAATCGTGCGAAAAGATAAAGCGGAGGAGCGTCTTAAAGCGACAACGAGATTCGCTCCATCAACTCACCCTTCGTCGACTGTGACGAGTGACTAACGATGCCGCGTCGGTTTCTTCCTGCATAGAATCCTCGAGATCGTTTCGCCTCGAAGATACCACGGCCTCCATTGTGGTTCTTTCCCGTTATCCTTTTCATCTCGTGACACACCTCGATATGCGTAACATATTCGCGAGAAATTGTTTACCCGCAACGTTGTTCCATTTAAATTCCAACGAAAGTGAATTCTCTCGCTTTACCGTTGTTTCTTTCCTGCTTAATAGGCGTTTAATAGGTTATCGATTTTAAAAATATTCCCCCTGTAATCGATTCACGACGTTACCGGTAGCCTAGTTCGCGTAGAGAAGTTGTTGCACGTTTTTCTCGTTTAGCTAGTTTGCAGAATTTCATCGAATTAAATAATCGAACGTTGCAACGATTTTTCTTTCCTGGAGGAGACGTGGTAGGTGTAATTTAGTTTCGTAGAACGACGAGATGGTGTATCGTGAAAAATTGCCCGCGAAATTCATTTAATCGTCAGCCGATGTAATTGCCCGTGAATTAATCAGCGATAAATTATGTAGTTAAACGAGGGTGGGCAAAGCAGCTCGTATGAAACGAATATGGGTATCGATTATCAGATTGTATTTTTGATAACAGGTTATTTGTATTCGAAGTGATGCATGACTTTTCCTCTCCTATCCCCGTTTCATATCCGTTTCACCTGATAATTCTTCGTGGAAAACGCGATTCCGCCCCCGGTTTTTGGAAAATACAACGGCTCTCGTAGTCGCCGATCCGTGGAATATTTGCCGACGTGAAATTTAACGGTAATCTGTACGTGCTTGATCAACTTCCTGTTATCCCCTCGATATTTCTACCCGAGCGGAACTCGAGAACAAGTTTACAGTTTAATTTCCAATCGCGATTTAACGAAACGTGTATTTGAATTTAACTTTTTTTTTTTCGGGCAATTTCGAGTATCGCGCGATATTTTTGCGAGCGTGTAAGTGGAGAATCGACGTTTTCTTCTTTTTTTTCGTTTGCAAATTTGATGTTTAAAATCGTAGGAAATGTGGAATTATTCGAGGTAATATAATTAGAATTATCGGGGAATTAGTTGATACCGATAATAGCAGGATTATAGTAAAAGGTATACAAATATGGTTAATAAGGGTTGGTAGGAGGAGCAATTTCTGGAAGAGAAATTGATCAGGGCCTCGTTAAATCCACACTTCTAGCCGTGAACGTTTCATTTAACATACGTTCTATTGTATTATTAAATTTCATCGACATCCTTCTCTTGATTCCTGTGTTAACCGTAATTAAATAAGCTACTCTTTATGGAAGAGTATAACAACAAGCTTTTCAAATCTTCTCTAATCAATAAATGAAATAAAAAATATTTCGCATTCTAATATACGAAGTGTTCCTTAAAAAATGTGAAACAAACTTAAAAAAATGTTCTCAGGGATATTTTGTATTTTATCACGTCACCGATTATTCCGCTGTCCTCAAATTTCCTAAGAACCGTTTGCAGTAAATTGCATCGAAAATTGTAAATAAATAAATTTTATTAATGTGAGAAGTTATAAATCAATTTCCAAATTTGCAGGACAGTGAGTTTGAACACACTCATATTTGCCTAAAATTACCCCTTTCGGGACCAAATTACCTTTTTAAAGAACACCTCCTTCGTCCAACGATTTCAGTCTTTAATAAATGCTAAATCAAACTGAATTTTTATTCAACCGCACAAGTGGAACAACACGTTTCACTGTTAACAAGAGGATTAAGTCCTTTTATAACAAAAGTGTTAATTATCAGTCACACATTCTAGTTATCGAAAAGAGAAACAGAGCAATTTCTTACTAACGTATATAGCAAGTAAGAACCATAAGCTCGTTTCTTAATCGCCGAACTCCGTCTTATCTTTCATCCGCCTCCGTTTGTGTATCCGTGTAGCGCGCGTTTCACATTGATCATCGCGCGTGTTCGCGCTTCGGGCGGCGGCAACGAGCGCCGATATTAACGAGAGCAGCGCGAGTTCCGAATCCTCGAGAACTCCTTTCGTTGCGGTGAAACTTCCGGCTCCACCTCCCTACTCCCTTAGACTCTGCACAGGCCGCATCCCCCGCGAGTTTTACAGCTTCTCGCGGAAACAGTTCCGCGCAACTAATTCCCAATGGCGGTGCACGCGAGCAAGATAACGCGGCGCGCCCGCCTCCTCTTCGAACGAACGAACGTTACAGCGTCAGGAGACTCTTCTCGCGATCCCTGCTCCCGCCAGCTTGTTCCTTTAATAGAATACCAAGTTATTTCCCTTTGCAATTCGAACCTTCGAAACTCCCCTGCGGCTGAAATATCTCGCTTCTGCCGAGCGGAGGCGTGGATCGTCTATTTTTCAGGAATTTCGGGAATTTGTCGATTGTGCTTGATAAATTGTTCCACTTTGCGGAGATTCGAGGAATTGGTTGGGTCGATTAATGAATCTCAGGAACTTTTAGGTTTTATGAGTTTCACCGGTTTGTAACCGGCCAGTAACGAGGTTACTGGTGTTGTTGATATTTGTTACTCAGCTGAGCTAATTTCAGGTTTCTTTTAGTCTTCGATTAATGCTAATTGAACGTGATTTAGGAAAGGAGCACAACTTCCACGTTGTTCCATAACGGTCGCAAATAATTCTTTTTCTGGCCGTATCGGTTCAAAATTTGTTTCATTGAATTTACGTGGAAGAGTGCAGAGGATGAAATTAAGGTTTAAATTGACATAGAAATGCGCCAAACGGCTGCAACAACAGAATACGAACAAATTTTCAAAACTCCTTTAGTCACCAATAGCAGTGAAGGCCATATTTCTTTCACCGACTGTACAATCTCGATTCTCATCTCACATTTAACGTTATTCGAAGCATCTCACACTCGACCGCTGCTGCTTGTCTCTGGTTTCTCGCACGTTCCCAGATGTCTCGGCTGTACGGAATATCAGAGGGGTGTAGTTGGGTGAGGTAGAGCTAGAGAGAAGGGCGAAGGATCGCGTCTGTCGCGGAACTGTTTGACGCCTGTGCGCCTCGACGACGCGAGATGCTGTGGGTGCACGCTAGGGTGGCGGAAGGCAAAGGTAGACGAGGGGAGGGCGAGGTTGCAGCGCATTATTGGTGGAAAATCATGGAGGGAACGTGATAGCTGGGGGATGCTTGGGAAAATCGTTTTAACGCGAGAGCACGCGACGTCGTTCGACAGGGCTTAGATAAATGGAAATCCACGAGTTAAGCGTGGCTTTTCCTTCGTTCGCATGGCTGAACGCTGAGCTCGAGAACGGGGCGAGGTATAAATTGGCTGAGACCTAGTTCGTATTGTAGGGGGCAAAAGAATTATTGGTCACGTCGTTTTCTGGGATTTTTGTGTCAGGAATATTAACACGGCACGTAGTGCTTTCGTAAATGGTACTGTAGATATAACTTGTACGAGCTCTTTTCGTTCTCTTTTTTTCGAATCTGTGTTGTCGTGCTTTCTCTGGTGGAAATTTGGGAATATTAGGAGCAAGTTGGTCACGTTGAGAAATTGCAGAATGTTGTTCTTTCAGGAGAGACGAAAATTAAAATACTTTGCATTGTTATTATTCACCAAGGGTGCAACACAATTTTAGCACAATGATCAGGATCGAGTAAAATCGAATAAAATTAGCTGAGATTTGCAAAAATTGCGGTTTAGCAAGTTTAGTATTGGACGGACTTATGTCAGACAAGTAGAGAAAGACAATTTCACGATAAATCTCATTTGACTTGATTCTGTATGAAAATATGTGAATTTGCTGAATGTTCGATAACCCAAAAATTCTAATTTTTTGAAACTTTGTCGACTTATAGGAAGCCTCGATAGAAGTATCAGTGAATTATTATATTTTGGCAATTTTTTGGTTTTTCAAAGCGAAAACACTCTTTGTAAATATAAAAAAAAATTGTTAAAATGAAATTGGCCGACACTTCTACCGAGGTCCCTTACAAATCTGCAAATGAAAAATATAATAGGAATTTTCAGGGTACCAAAGTTTCCTTGTAAGAAAGACAGCATCTCTGTTTCCCCAAATTTCCCCTAAAAATCGGAACATAATCTCGATTAACAGGAGCGTCGCTGGCACTAAGCCCTGGACGTTTAGCAAGTTCATCAAGGATCTGGAAACGGTCTAAGGGCACCGGTAACAGAGGTGAAATTTATGGAAATGCAATGGAGCATCGGAAAGCACTTTACGGAAGTTTAAGAGGAAGGTCGGCCGCGGAAGGCGGCATTCAATTCAATGTGTATTATTACCATCGTATAATAGTACGATGCTATTATTTATTCCGCAGCCAGAAGAAGTATTACATTTTCAAAGCAGCAGCAGCACACCGTTGGGCCATCCGTTCCTTGTCTTCTTCGACCATCCCCCGATTCCGCGGCATTTTCTTGTCTCCTTTCTTTTTCGCCGCTACCCTTTTGCACCCGGCACCGGAAGGTGGAGTCGAGGTGAACACCGTTCTCCATTACCATTTATAGTGATTCTCGAAGCACCTCGCTCTAAAACCTAACCGGGCTATGCACGCTCAAAAACGCATATTTGCGCTGGCTCTGCCGTGTCCGGGGACGTTGAATTGCAAAGCGACACGTGTGCCAGCTTCCATGGCAGACCGTCGAATCACTGTCCTTTAGTCTTTTCTGAAAGACTTAGCGGTATCGCGGTTTCCTCGAGCTTTGCATCTTGATGCGCTCCTCTTGCATCTCGAACGGAAAAAGAGTCTGCTCTTTCGCCGCTACTCGTTATTTCTCCTTGCGAGCGATAGAAAGCTGCTTTGGTATTTTTTCAATCAAACAACCTTTGCTTTAGTATCGTGGAAAATTTCTTGGGCAGGAAGGATACATTTTTCGGAAAATTGCTTTAATTCTCGTGCGCCGTTTGCTTGAGCCGATTTGACCCGAAATCGAACTTTGGCGTTGAATAACTTTTTGAGAAAATGCCTGATTTGTATGAAATTTAGTGGCTTTGTTCGATACTATTGTGAGAATGTGTCAAGCAAAGGAAAATGTGTTCGGTGCTATTTTGTACGAGATAATCGTTTTTAATACGTTGAGACTCAGGGTGAATTTGACCCGAAACTGAACTTAGACATTAACTACCTATGAGTGCAAAAGCACAGAAGACAAAGCTATTATACAAAAGAATTACTTATTTTTTACATAGGAATAATGTGTCATTTTTATACAGTTATTCAATATTTCTAGTAAATCGTCCGAAATGCATGGAAATTGAATTTATTTAGATATTACAGCGTAACAATTATTCGAACAGTGCACGAGGGCCAAACTGTCGATAATTCTTGCCGGAATATTGGGAAAAGATTTGGTCCTAATGCGAGATTTATGTTACTCACATGTCAGAGTGAATTTAATCCTAGAACACAGTGTTCCACCGTGAACACAGATTAAATTTTACCCACGGTTACGCGTCGGCAATTCCGTAACATCATCAATGATCATATATAATTGGAGCGCACCATACATCAGCCTATATGTTACACAGTTTCGGTGTACGAAAATTGTTGCCACGGTGCGTTGCAACACGGCATTGTTCGTCCGCTAGAGATGTGCACATCTCTGGCCGTGTATCATTAGTGAATTACAAAGATTACATCTTTGGTAAAACAATCAGATGCATTCCGCTCTTTCGAGTTATCTCTCGGTTCCTTCTTAATAATTCATCCTGCCGTTCAAGTCAGAAATAAACTGCTAAATGTTCGCCAACAACGACCACAAGCTGCAAGCTTGATAATCATTAGAGACGAAAGAATTTTGAGAATTTTGTTCTTGTTGCTCTCGGATAAACGCGATAACAGAGATGATTTATCGCAAGATCCATTTGACGCACTATTTCTGGACGAACGAAAGAGACGTGTAACAATAGAGAAAGATCAGTCAATTTTTTCTTTTTCTTTTTTTTTTTCTTTTTTCGGAAGCCAACAGACTGCTGCGCGCCTTTTTCACGTTATCTAGGTCGAATCTTTCTTTGAAACTGCATCGACGAAAGAAGAAATCTTCAGTCGTGCTTTCGACTTCATTCAGAGCTCTTCACCTTCGAACGTACTTTCTGATCTTTCTGTGAACGCGCCAAGGCTATGCATATTATTCTCGTTCGCCTGGTGTGAAGTGTAATGCGAACGAAATAGACTGTGCCTGCAGTTGCAGTGTATGCATTTCGGGAAATAGGGTGTCGCTGAAACGTGAATTATTTATTCTCCGTCGGGTATTGATTTTGGATATTTTCGCTGATGTGGAAAAGGAATGTTTGGCAAAGTGAATAAAGTCGCGCGGAAATTACTCGACTTTCGTGAATTTCCATTAGAGGCGCTTGTAGCGTCGAAGGAAGCTTTTCTCGCTTTTCTTCTGTCACTGTCGAATTTTTTATTCTGCCTCTCTTCCGAGAGGGATTCTCAAAACATTAATTGTGGTTTAAATTTATCGATATTTTTGAATTTGCATTTCTTTTAAACATCTTAATACTTTAAAATTCCGATTTCTATCGAATCGAATTTCTAACATCCATATTTTTCCTTCACATCTCTCCCGAAGAATTGCGTATTATACAGTTACCAGCTTCCTGCCCCGAGCGTTTTAATTACAACACACCTAATCGTCCGAGAGCGTCGAAAAAATTGGAAACGTCAGCGTGTCGTCGAGTGATGAAGCTCGCGGCACGGAAAGTCTTGTGAACATTTTTAACACGATTGGAACCGGCTCAACCTTCGGGAACCATGAGCCAATTTCAAACCATGGCCGTTCGTTCGTTGCGATGACGCAGCCTCGCAGGAGGTTGACGACCTTCGTCATCGCGAATCGCGCGAAAATTTGTTTCGTTTCCGGCAGACGGACGAGATGTACAAGCGTACCGCGGATTTTAAGCACGCCATTACGCAAATTAACTTTCGTAGCGCCGGCGGCGTTCGCGCACGCGCTACCACACTCTGCCGACAAAGAGAGGAACGCAGGACGTCTTCTTTGGCCGCGGGCCAGCCGCTACTCTCGCGATGTTTTGTCGCTAGAAAATCCGTATATTTTCCGTAGCTACACGTATTGTTCGCCAAAAACATCGGAGTCGCGTTTCAACTGTGGGCTAAGCTGCTTCTGGCACCTAACCCGTTCGATCTCGACCAGAGGAAAAGAGAGAGAGAGAGAGTTTTCGAGATATCGCGTTTCGGGCTCGCGAGTTTATGCAATTGGATTCGAAGGGCTACGTAAAAAATGTCGTAATAGTAACTGGATTGGATTAGTCGATGCTCGTCTGTTGGTGTGCTCTTGTACAAATCGATAGGATCTTCTGTCTTTGTCGTGATATTACGCAACTGATGGATCTCGAATGAAAAGGTGTCAATTTGGTTCGTTTGGTCGTGATCTTGATGAGAACACTTGGAGAAATTTCTGTGGACTAATTGTACCGCAGCTTTGGAGATCTGTATCGATACACGTTGCAAGTATCAGTATCGCGATACAAATCTCAACTTGTATTTGACTGTTTTGGTATCGAAGTGTATCGGTGTCAGATAGTATCGTCGTTCGTATCGCTATCGTGAAACGATGATATCTCCAGCGTGTAATTGATCGGAGTATCTACATTAGAGTGGTCCTTAACTGTAGCTGAAAATTTTTTGATATGTAATAATTCACACTAATCTCACACACAAATTTTTGATTCTGTATTCCTTGATAGTCTGTCTTCTGTGAATTCCTATCGTTCATATTCAATTTTTGGTAGAAAAACTTAAACCTGAAAGTTTTCGCTCACTTTAAAAATTTTCCCGAAATCTTTCTGTAATCCTTGAGAGTCTGCCTTTGGTGAATTCCTGTCTAGTGGAAAAACTTAAACCTGACTAAATTTTAGGCTTTTCCTAAATATAGAAAAAATATAAAAGCACTCGAAACAGTCCTTAGATGATTCTATCGAAGCCTGGTAGCGAACTTTCCACAACGTTAATCTGCCCGAATCTTTCTCACATTTTCGTAATTACCAGGTGACGTTGTCAAAGCTCCGTAACTCCGACTGCTACGATTTTCAAACGTTGCCGAAAGACGCGGTCGACAGGCGAAAGGGAAAAAGTGCCGGGTGAAACGCGCTCTCGCGTAAACACAGAGCGTGTTCATACACTTACATCAAGTTGTCGGGAAGACGGGTGGCGGGCGAGCACGTCAGCATTATCTGTTCCCGAGGGAGGCGTAGCTTGTAAAGTCCTGTCTCGTGTAGGACGGTTCCCGGTGCGATGGCGCGCAACCTGCCAGCCGGCTCGCTTGTAGCGCGCGCGGTCACCGGAGGCCCGCAGAGTAATTTTCCACCGCGGAGTTAAATATTCCCACGTGAAAATGTTCCGTCCTGTGCAAAGGGAGGGTTGTACAGGAGTTAGGGAGAGAGAGAGAGAGAAAAAACAGGAGCAGGAAAGAAGAGAGAGAGGGAGTTGACTGATGCGAGAGTGTGACTAATGCAGCGTCCCAGAGGACTACGACCTAACCCACCTACGAGACTTGGAGCTGCTGGCAAGCTACGCTTCAAACCTCCGTTTACGTCCCATTCCTCGTTTCCCGATGCTTGTCGGACCTTTCTCTCTTTCTCCCTCTCGCTCGTATTCGGCACAATCCATCAAATGGCCCGTTAAATATGAATGATCGCTGGCGAGCGAGCACCGTGGACCAAGAGCTCGAATTTTACATCGACCACCGCTGTCTTGGACCCTTCTAACGCGATGAATTAACGAGAGCGTAGGGAACTCTCTGCGTTCTTTCGGATTCATTCGTTCTTCTACTTCAGACACTCTTCGTTGACGCGTCTATCTGGAGAAATCCTACGACTTCTGTAATACACGCAAACATTGAAAGTTCTCGAAACTCTTTCGGTATCGTGCTCGAGAATCCTCCGTCAATCTGAAAATCACATCTCGCGGTTCCTGGAAAAAACATCACTAGAGGTTCTTGCGTATCCCAGAGAAAACTCGCGTTGGGTCTTTCGCACGCCATCAGTCGCGGTGAAATTCACTCGGTGGGTTGAAAGCCAGCAGGGATGGTTTTGTCGTAGCATCGCTGGAATCTCGTTTGCACGCGGCTCGTTGCTGGAAAAATAGGCCCTCTTTGTCGCCAAAGGGAACGCGTCGTCGCCCCCTTTTAGTTAGCTTTCACCTCGTAAGAAGTAAGCCGCGTATCTCCTCGCGTGGTGCGTGCTTTCAAAGCGGAATGGCCCGTTAAGAAGCGGCGCGGGTAATTAAGTTGAAAATATTTGCGGCCTTCTTATCGTCCTCGCGTCCTTTTGTCTCCGCGCCGGGCGTAAGAGCGGCGCGCCGACATTTTTCATCGTTTAACCGTAACAGACCTCCGCACCGTGAAGCTCTCGTCGTCGCTGCAGCCGCCCTTACCTTCCATTTCCTTTCTCAGCCTTTCGCGCCCACCCTTCGTCCTAACCAACCCTCGCTGGTTGCGCGAGCGAGCGCGAGAGCGCAACCACACGGCTGCATGTTTATTCAAGAGGCTCACGTACAAAAGATATTCCACGCAGGGAAAAGGACGTGACACGACCTTCGTCCCTTCTGCAGCCTCGGTTTCTCTCCGGCGAGCACCGCTGGGAGGAAACCCGCCGCGGAAAACCGGAAGACGCTAGGAAATGAAAAAGTTATGCTTCGACCTCCAACTCTGTTTCCGCCTTTTCTTTCGCGCTCGCCTTTGCCCTCGCCTCGAAACTTGCCAACGCCGTCCGACAGACGGACGAATAATGAGCATTTCGTAACGGGTTTCACTGTTGAATAAGTTGTTTTTTCTTTTTTTGGGTATCGATGGTGTTAGAATGAACGATAAGATGTTCTGTTCTACGTGATCTGTTTTCGAAGTAACGAGAGAATGTTTATGAAAGCTTCTCTAGGTTGTGCTTTTAAAAAACGAAGTAGTTCGCTTGGGAAGAGATACATCAACGGAGATGTTTTTCTCGGTGTTTGCTGGGATGCTGGAAGTCTTCTTTCTTTTCGGTTGCGTTAGGTCACGGCCTGTTGAATGTTTTTCGTTGTGCGAAAATGTTTTTTAATTTTGGGTAGAAGAATCAGTTCCAGCTTCGCTGTAATATTCTTTGCAGCTGAAAATGCTTTAACAGAGGATTCATTGTGAGAAGATGCGTCTTCCTGATGCACTCAGCTAAGACTCTATCAGACAGTTGCAGTGAACTATGATAACCAAACTATCCAAATTTGCGATCCCAATAGTCGAATTACAATTTAACCCTTTCGTTACTATAGGCGCCTGTAGGCGTTTTAAAAATTTGTTCGCACTATACTGTTGGAGCTTTTTCACGCACTTGCACCTTATTTTAACGAAACGAATTTTAAAACGATACGGCCAAAATAAGAAATTCTAAAAAAATTACCATTAATCACCCACGTTACGCATTAAAACCTGCCGTAGCGAAAGGGTTAAACAATCGACGTGTTTAGCCGATCCTCGTTCGTTTCGATATGACGGCACGTTAGTTTGCAAACGAATTTCAAAGTACCGAAGGATACAGGAAAGAGTTTCTAACAATTCTCTCACTCGCTCGTGTCTTCCCGGTTGCTCCTCGGACGGAAATTTTTACCAGGGTTCGTGCAATATTTAAGCAACTCCGTTCTTCGGTTTTCTCAACAATCCTCTCGCGTGCAATTCCAGCGCGCAACGAGCCGAAGTATCGCGTTAAAGGCCCGTAACGACGCTCGTTAATTCGGTATCGTCCTGCTGTATCAGTTCGCATTAACGAGCACGGAAGTGCAAACGCGCACGCCAGAGAACAACGGCGTTTCCTCCAGGACATCGGGTCATTAAGCTGCATTTTTAAAGCTGTCCCCTAACGGCCGGAAATAGCAGCCGTCCAAAAAAAGGGGGGGGGGAGAAAAGAAATTCACAGTCGAGACTTCGTCTAACGACTACGATTCCTCTGGACCTCGTGAACTTGAGTTTAAGCGAAGAAACGCATCTGTTTCGTCTCTTTTGCTTCGGCGTCCAATTTTCTCTCGAGCAAAGAATATCGCGGAGGATCTTTAAAGGAAGCGTCCGTAAACCGGTCGCGTTGATGGAAATAAGTTTAGACGACGAAGAGGTGGACTTGAGAAAAGACGAATGTTTATGTGGAATTGTCAAATTTTTAGGTGAATACTTTAACTTGTTTAATAAGTATCATACGTGTAGAGTTTGGTAATGTCTGTGATTAAGACTGGACAGGTGTAATTTCAAATAAAACAAAGCTGCAGAGTTACACTTAATACAATTCTAAGGAAGTCTACGCTGTTGCCTCTACTCCGTTTTCCACTTTGACCTCACGCACGTATCTTCTCGACTCTTTTATTCTTACTCTCCTCGTTCTCTGTCTCTATTTTCCTCTCATTCCACGCAGACATTGTTCAGAGACATTCAGTCACGTCCACCTCATTTTCTTTCTCACCTCTATCGCTCTAGCTCGAGTATTCTCCGCGGAAATTCCGCCCCTCCGACGCATATTTTTGCCGAATAAATTAAAACCACAGACGAATCACCTCGCCTCGGTAGATCCACCGGCGTAAACGCGTTTCAATCATTTCGAAACGTTCCGAAAACTCCCTCGTTTCATGATTTCACCCGAAACGTCTTTCGTCCAAACTAAATCTGACAGCTTATGCATACGCCGGCCAGTTTCGCCGCGTTTCAGAGCATCGGATCACGCGTTCGCGGTTTGTAAATATTATACGCGGGATTAAAATCGAGTGGGGGGAGCTGGTAGATATATAGAAGATGGCATTAAAATAGCGATGGAAGCGGAGATCCCGGTCCAACTACGATTGCAAACTTTTATCCCGCGGGATTTGGTCGCGAGGTGAGCCAGACCGGCGAACCTGGACGGAAGCGGAATAAGCGGATCCCGCAAAAGGCTTATCCGTATTTCGCCTGTTTCGCTGGTGGCCAGTAATTATTTCGTAAAAGTTTCGACGAGCGTGTACTCGCGTGTAAAAGCAAAGTTGAGGGCATCGCCGTTGCTCGCCGCGATAATTTCTGGTTTATTCGCTAGATCGAATCGTCCTGAGAGCTTCTTTCCGGCGATTTCTGTATTGCAACTCTGTTTCAGAACAGTTCTATTTCGTTTCTTTTCTATTTCATTGCTTTCAAGTTGTACACTGTTCTTTGTGATTTTTGTTGAATTGCCGAAGAAAGGTTTAATGTTCGATGAAAATGTTTATAAATTGCAGAGGATTAGGACAGAGTTAATGTTCTCGAAGTAAGTTTGTTTATGTTGGCTTGAACAGCTGATTTCAGAATCTGACATTTTTTTGTCGTAATAATTTTTAAATGGCAGAAAAAGATCAAATTCTGATTCAAACTTGAGAAAATCGTCGAATATTAAAAAATTGTGCGAAGGAACGAAATTTTGTCAAGATCGAAACATCCCTCTATATACTTTGGTCCACTAAAATCAGGTTTGAAGTACCGAAAATTTTTCAAACATGAACAACTGAAGGAATTATCTCCCAACCAAACAAGAAGATTCAAGCTTGCTCCTTGATGGACCAAATGTGTCAAAATTCCAGGAGACCATGTCAGAAAGAATGCGAAACTATCAGTGTTTCACTAAATCTTCCAAAAACGTTCCTAATAATCGCAGACTCGCCTCCGCAATTAAACCTCTCTAAACGAATTAAAGTGGCGATATTCACAAACCCGCAAAGTTCCTCGGAAGCACAACGTACACCGTGGAAACGATCGCAACTCATCGAAGAAGCGCGCGCGGGGGAGGTCGTGTGGTAACGTTCGCGTTGCGGAGGGTTAAAGCGGTAAATAGCGTAGGAAAGTGGAGGAACGGTAACCGCGGCCAGAAAACTTTCATTCCCTGGGAATTGTCCAGCCGGGGTCAGAGAACAGGGCAGGTTGGCCATGGGGAGGGGAGGAAGGGAACGACGGTATAAGCGGATGCTGGCGGTGGCTTGTCCACACTTTTTAACTTCCGGTCGACCGGTAATTAGTTCGCATTAACCGTGAATCGCCGGTGGCCAAGTGTACGCGCTCGCCTCTGTGTAATCGGATATAATGAGAACGCCTGGCGCACGTATTCGTGGAAAGGGCTTCATCGTGGTCTGTTTAATGAATTCAAACGCGGCCGTACCACCCGCAAACACGCCGGGCAAATGGAGGTTGCAGTCGAGGAAAAGACACCGTGCGGCTAGTTTTCTTTGATAATTCATTGCGTGCTACGCGCACGGATAATTGCGCCAGTTCGCTGGACCAGCTAGTGTTTCTTAATGGCGGTGCCTTGCTCGGAACCGTAATGTTCCGCGTTCTAGAACGAGACTGCGGGGAATTGTCGCGGTTGTTCGGTCGTGTTGCTACAGATGTTGCTACAGATGGATCGAGCAAACGATTTATTCGGATAATCTTTGGTTATTCCTGTGAATTGCGTGGGTCCGTCGATGATCGTGATTATGACAGATGTGTTTCACGTCTTGTTGGTCGCTGAAAATAAAATCGAAGAGAATTTGGGTAGGATTAATCAAGTGGAAAGTATGTGCAATTGTATAATATTAAATTAATCAAATTGGCAAATTGATGGCTCAATTGATTAGCTGAGGCGTTGAGTTATTGCTAAGTTACTGTTGAAGAGTTTCAGGAATCTTTAGAAGAAATAATTATGTTCTTTCTCAGAAACCATTTTTCGAGATTTTTTGGCACATTGTCCTCCCCCTGCCTCGTAAACCAATATTTTCCCCTCGATCTTTTAAAACGAACCTGACCTAAATCACATTGCTGCCATAAAACTGAGTCAACCCTTCTTCAATCTCCCCTCCGCGAAGAACACAAAAGTTGAACTAAATGGAAGTGGAACCGGTCGTTAAACCTCCTGTTACAATAACCTGATTTTCCCAACGAACGAATCCACCTACTGGAAAGCCCATCTTATCGGTAAAGTCTGAAACCTGACGGCACCGTTATCGTTATTAGAACTCTCACGGAAGCTCTCTCGCGCGCGCGCGTGCTACAGCCATACCAGTAGATACAGGGATCTAAGCGAAGCAGATACGTATATGATTCCCGAAAAGTCTTCCCAGTGCGCTCTCGCCCCTCAAAGGAATATACCGGCACTATTATTATCGCTACCCCAGTGGATCGTACCAGTGGAGCTGGTATTCCCAGCATCGCTACTACAATTCCTTCCATCTCTCTCCCTCTCTCTCTCTCTCTCTCTAGTTTCTCTTCTCGTTCACTCACGCACACACAACAGATCCGTTTGGGGCTTTAACCACCGAGTGGAAGGCACGGGAACTTCGACGAGGCGGAATTGTGTTGGAGAGAGCGCGGAGGGCTTGCAGGGCTGGCTGTGCTTCCCTCGGTGTGGGTGGCGGAGAAACGAGAGGTTTTTGGAAGGTGGAGCTGGTTGAACGGAGGCGAAGGAAGGGAATGTTTAAGCAGCTTTCGTCGCGAAGCTCTCGCAAGCTCGGCAACGCCAGTTTTCGTACTAATATTTGCCACTTGACCCCCACCCACCAGGCTTCCAGGTTTCAGCCAGGCACAACCCATGCGACGTCCGTTCGTTTCACTTCTCTCCCTCTATTTCATCCCCTGTCTCAGTTTCTCTCGTTCGTTCCTCCTCGTCGAGCTTGTACCCCCGCACAAACACACCAGGCTGCTAGTACACCTCTGTACACGGATGAAATTTGAGGCTCCCGACTACTGTAGCGTGCGATATTTCGAGTGTTCTTTTTAGACTGTGCCTCCAGAGGGGATGAACGCGTTCTCTCCTACCATCCGAGGGTTCCGAGTGCTGCTGCTGCTGCTTCGTCACTGGTGATTAGGCGGAGGAGGTGATTGACGTTCAAAGTCGAATCGATGTTTCTATGCTTCCTCTTTCTCTCTCTCTGGCTCTTTTCGTTTTTCGTTTGAACTGGTAACCTGAATTTCACCTCGGATATTTAACTTCGGTCTCCTCCGTGCTGCGTCGGATAATTGATAATCGCGGCGAGGAATATCGAGGAAGTTTTAGTCGTACATTATCGAGCTTCGCCTGTCAGTTATCGAATATGCCCCCGATCGATTGAGTGTAAATTTGATGCTACACTTGAACGTCGAATTGCGCGAACCGACGAGCGAGTATCGGTCTCTGTCTGAGGAATCTTGCTGTAACTTTTGTTGCAAATGTATTTAGGTGATTTTGAAAAAATAGGAAATTTTCTCATATTCTAATTAATCTGAATTTATTTGCTTAGCTGTTCTGCCTAATATATTTGGGTGATCGTGATGTAATGGGAAGTCTTGTCTTGTGAAATGGGTTGTTTTGCCCAAAATGCATTTGGGTGATTGTGAAAAAATAGGAAATTTGATCAGAAACATCGAAATTGTCAGTGTCGTCTAAGTTTACTAAAACTCCAAACAGTTCCAATGTTTTCGAAAGATCGAAAAT
>NW_017100404.1:3275396-3282542 GCF_001263275.1 Habropoda laboriosa | reverse complement strand
TTATGTAGAGCAGCCCACAGCAACACGGTTTTCTTTCACACCCCACTTCACGTTGACTATGCAGAAAACAAAGCCAGACTGACTTCTATTATTTACACAACGATGTAAGTGTTTCGATACAATAGCCGTTGGGTAGCCTCTGATACTTTGTATATATAAAAGAAAATTGACAACAAGTCTACGGTACAATTATTACGAATTATTACCTCGTTACCTCCTAACACTTGAAACTTCACGAATTCTCGGTATTTACACTGTTCCTGCATCACTCCTACCTAGCGTAAGCGTAGTAAACAGAGAGGAGTACGTTGAACCTTATTTCTTCCGCGAAATATTCGACAAATCCTCTTCTCGAAGAGCAACGAACCTCGAACTGTCGTTTCGAAACACTTTACAACGTAGCTCGTCCACTCTGCCGGTTGACAGAGCGTACAGAGCGCATGCTTTCGATGCAAATGTCCGTATCGAGCGCATATCTCCGCGCGCGCCATGATGTTTCTTATTCGACGAGCAGCGGGCCCGCGCAAACAATGTACCGCGACCGCGTTTTCGAATGCACCGACGTCATATTTACCGTGTTCCCGGATCGATAAATTCCACGGAAGCATGCAGGTAAACAAGCTTCGGCAACGACTTTCCGGGTGTACAAAAGCGAGACATCGTGGTGAAGAAGCCGAGAGAGAAGAAGGGGTAGGAGGATGGAGGACAGGTTGGAAGGAACGTAAATTGCAGACCGCCGGCGTTCCTTCGGCGGGAGAAATTGCAAAACTAAATTAATTACCCGTGAAGTCGCAGCGCACGAGTTACACGGAAGAAAGCGCGGCTAATAAAAGCGGCGAGGAAGAAGAAGAGAGGAGGAGACGTAAGAAGCAGAAGAAGAGGGAGGTAGAACTTGAGGTGCTTATAGAACGCACGAAGGGTGGCTTAGCGTTGCAACGGAGAGTCACTCTATTTACCCCTCAGGCACATTAAATGCGCAACAATTATTTTCACAATTAAGTTAGCTGAAAATGTACCGGCCACGCCTCCTCGCCGCCCGATCATTTTCCCCGCTTTTCAGCAATCGGCGAACCTAGACTTGGAATTGTTGTCCCTTTTAATTCACGGACAAAAGCAGCGAGGAGTGCGGTCGTTGTTCCGCGCAATTCGAAATTGATTGTCGAGCCGTTTCGCGCGAGTGCCTTTAATCTTTTATTCTGTTATAACGAGGGCCGAGCGGTGCGTTTGCTCCGAGCTACGACTTCGACGAAAAGGAATTGCTGGTTTGTTGCCGAGAAGGGAATTTGATTCCTATGTCTTAGGCGATGTTTAATGCGATTACGCGTGAGAAATGGAAGGAATAACGTTGTTTCTCTTGTTCGCTGGATGTTGTTTGCTGCCGTGTAATTATTGTTTTGCTAGGTTTTATATTTTCGTTGGAATTTATTTTCTCGTAAGATCGCACAAGTGTGTTTTCTCTGATGTTACGTATTTTGAAGAAACGTTGTATTTTTAAGCTGGAACGGGACGAGTAATTTCTCAGTGTTTTCGTAAGGAATTTATAATATCGCTTTGCTGTTGTATAGAAGAAGTAGGATAACTATTATTTGCACTGTAGCAAAAATAGACCGGAGACTTCTAGTCCATGCAAGAAGTGATTCCTTCTAAAAAGTTTTTGAAACTTCATTCTACATTTTTTCCTATTTTTTAAAATAAAGAATTACCTACTTGTCGGTTGTTCTACGATTTACTGGACACCCTGTATACTAAAAACTGTAAACAATCGTACATGCCACCTGCTTTGTTATTTTTGAGCTGAAAAAGTAATTGAAACTTACCTGTTCAATTAGCGAATAATTCGAAATGCACATAAATGAACGACAGTGAATCCCTTTTTCTCGCAGGCATGTCCCTAAAATTGATCCACTTGCCGGTGAAGATCGGCTCAGATGCAGCAGAGAGCGAGAGGAAAGAGGGACCCGGTGATCCCGTTACCTTTTGCCTCATTAAATATGCAACAATTATTTCCATGCGTAGCCAGGCACGTTCCCGGTCGTTCCGTGATGCTTTGGAGCGAAGCTTATTTAGGTGGAGCTGTGAAAATGGTAAATTTTCCACGAGGAAATTGGCACCAGACCGGCGTGACCCTGTTACCTTACGCCTCATTAAATATGCAACAATTATTTCCGTACGTTCCCGGACACGTAGCCCGGCTGCAATCCTTCGTCCTCGCGTCACGAACTCATCCCGCCTTGAGAAATTCAACAGAGAACACGATCAGGTTGGTAGAACCTGTGCTGCACGATCTCGACACGTGGACCGATGCGAATTCACGGCTCTCCTTCGTGTGCCCCACTTCCGGTTCCTCGAGAGCGCCTCCGCTGGCTGAGGTTCTGCGGATTTTGAATTTTCCTGGTTTCTGACACATAATTTTCCTGGAAATCGTGGAAAACGGTGAATTGGGATTCTTCACTCGGTGAATGGGAGTGAAAATCATTATTCTGTAGATCTGGAATTTTCGTGATTTCTGAATTATAATTTTCCTACCGTGGAAAATGGAAAAGTGGAATTTTTCACTCGGTGAATGGGATTAAAAATCATTCGGTAGATCTGGAATTTTCGTGGTTTCTGAATTATAATTTTCTTACCGTGGAAAATGGAATAGTGAAATTTTTCACTCGGTGAATAGGATTGAAAATTATTATTTTGTAGATCTGAAATTTTCGTGGTTTCTGACTTACAATTTTCTTACCGTGGAAAATGGAAAAGTGGAATTTTTCACCCGGTGGATATGATTGAAAATCGTTAATCTGCGATTTCTCACTTAAAATTTTCTTAGAAATTGCAAAATGGAAAATTGGAATTTTCCACTTGAATACGATCAAAAATCATTTTACTGATTTGCAAAATATTTTCACGTCAGCTGTAATTTCACACAAGTGTTTTCCTTTTATTTCGTTAATACGATAATGTGAAAACACGCGACATCTAACGTGGGAAATGTTCGCGGACAGAGAAGCATAATTTACGAATATTGAGAAATAAGCAGCATTTTACGATTTCATGGTCTGGTGTGCGCGACACGAGTCAATTTCGAGTTTGGCTTTGGTACGGCTTATTTGAGAACGCATGAAAGACTATAGCGGGGAACTAAAGTTGGAGGTAGGAGTGAAACACGACAGGAGCACGTGACAGTGACAAATGCAAACGACAAGTTTGAAAAAGCGCGAAAGCTTCGAGAGATTGACTTTCAGTAATGAGTTTCCAGAATACATTTTAAAACCTGAAATTCACTGAAATCCAGAAACAAATTCTAGACATACTTCCGCATACTTCTTCTTTTACTTCTTCTCAACTCTTCAAATTACAACACAACTTTTTCACCGCTTTTCTCAAAATTAACCGTAGAAAAATTCCACGTAGAATAATAATAAATCTCATATTTCGATCAGGTTCGATTAGAAATTTCTCGCGCGAGCGTTAAATACCGCCACATGGAGGATGCTCGAAAATATTTTGCTTCGTGGTTCATCGTGCCAAGACCAAGGAATTCGCTTGTTTATGCGAATGAATTGCCGTTGCGTAACGCTGCTTGCGTAACCCGATTGTCACGTCGTAAAGTATGAAACGGAAAGTTTGCCGAGGCAAAATTTACCATAGCTTTCGTCGAACTTGATAGAATATTCTTTCAACCTCCTTTCAATTTTTTTTTTCCGGAGCAACTCGTGCTTCTCGTGATTATTTAATAAAACTGTCTTAATATATTCGTATTTTATTTATACCTCGAGTATTACATCTATTTCAGCTTGTTGCTCCTACTTCTGTCAAGCTCTTTCTTCTGCGAGACTCGCTTCTCGATGTTTATTTTGGAAAAGTGCCACTGGTAAATGCATCTTCGGCGATCCTTTAAAACAAAAGTCGCGACAATGTAGTCACTTTGAAAGTTGAAATTTGGCACGAGGATTGCACGACAGGCGTTTTTATTAAGAGAATCGTCGCGAAACCAGGGAAATGTAACACAGTAGTAGCAAGAATTTAGTTTTATTCAATTTTCGTAATTAGTTCATGTATATCATGAGATGAAAGAGGTTAAACAGGTCAATTTCTCGGAATATTTAGTGTGCACGGTGATTGGCTGAGTGTCCAAAAAGGTACGCATAAGAAAAACTGGTGCAAGGAAAAATTAAGGACGAAAGAAGCTTGCAAACTGAAGAAACATAGGAAAATTCGACAGGGTTGCATCGTACACCGATTTACAACCCAAGAAAAATTTCTTTCAGTCCAAAAATTAAGCTTCCAACGCAGCGTTCCACAAGTCGACATTTCGACCCCCGAAAATTTGCAAAAAAAAAAAAGGTAAAAACGACGTTCGCGGCGAAGTTTCTCCCGGCATAAACCGCGATACGGTGTTCCTCCATGGACCCGCGTGTAAAACACAATTCGACGCACGATCCACCATCGGCGATGCGCATGCAACTTTAAAGAACATTTCAACGTCCAACCCTGACCGCATTGTCATCGATGTGGCGCGCGTGTAACAGCGTTTTTTATCGGGCGGCAGCGCGGTCTCGTGAAACGTTAACGACGGTTCGGCTGAAAACGTCCGATTCTCCCCTTCAGCATCAGCGTTTGGCGTTTATGTCGGCCGGGTAGCCGAGCGAGCGTTCGCCGGCTGGAGTTACATCTTCTGGATGCATTATGGATACCGTATCCCCGAGCACAAGGTAAAATACGCCCCGAGCCCTGTGTGCGCGCGCGAGAGTCCTCTCTCGCTCTCGCTCATGGCACGAAATTATGACCGAGGAATATTATTTCGCCGTGCACGCTGTTCGTCCTCCTCCCGTTGGCCGCTTCGAGTTATGCAGGATACCTTGCAAGTATCGCACTATATTACGAAGGATATGGTCATCGCGGCCGCACTCTGATATTCCGCTGCATATTTAACCAGCCGTAAGTACGAGGAATTTAGCGTAGTACATGCGGTTTACCGTCTCTCTCCCTCTCTCTTATGATATTAGTCCGGTTGATAGTGTTAGTTTGAGCTTCTGCCTAGATTAAGTTGTCCGTTTTATTTTTTCGTTTGCTCTTATTGACCCTTTGACGGTGTAATAGAATTCTGGGTTACGGTCAACAAAATTTAGATTTCGCGGGTAATTTTTTAATAATTATCTCGGCCCTTTGGAACTTTCTTCCTGAGAGCCTGTCTTGAGATAAACAGTTAGGTACTTGACAGTTTGCTTGAGTTTCACTCGAGATAGACTGGTGAAGGGTTAATTTCATTGGATTTTGTAAAGAGGTTTGGTTTTAGGGTGATGTGCGGGTGGAAAGTGCTAAGTATTCGTGATTAGTATTGTGTCCTAAGAATTGGTAAACCAATGACGAGTTCACTCGTGTTCTTCAGTTAATGGGTTAAGTAGATTCAGACTTAGTTTGGAAGTAGAATCAGACACACTGCTGGTATTCCTTTGGCCAGGTTTTCGATGCTTTTATTCGTCTGCACACATTGCAAATTGTCAGGGTGTAGAAATTTAAAGATCATAAATTTGCAAATTTTGCAAATCACAGGTACTTTTATTTCAATTAAGATAAACGTTCTCTAATTATCATGTAATTACACTGCAAACGGATTGAAATTTCAGTACACTAGACTAGACAGAAACAGAACTGGCCAGATTTTAGAATCAAACCAGGCAGTTTTATCACTCTGACGTTTGAAACTTGGTCCACGCTTTCAGCGGAAAAACAGTTGTCGCAAGATTCTGGCGATTCGAGGCTTTTATTGAAATATCGCCACTACGTGCACTCCTGTAAATATATTATCGGATTTCTCGAGGTCAATTGGATGTTGCGGAATAGAAGTATCGATCACCAGCCCACGAGATCCATTTTGAGGGATTCGTTCTCTGCGTTCTTCTTGAAATTCAAATTTCACGTTTGTTTCGTGTCTCGCGATGCCTCTTAATACAGAATTCTCATAAATTCTCCGTCCATTTTTATGAAATTGTCAAAAATTCAGGTCTGCGATTCCATAAAAGTAATATTGCAAATAGTATTCTTGGAGAAAGTGTTTAATTCTTGAAATATTTTCTACTTTATAGATTTCGTAGTGTTGTTATGTAAAATTTCTTACGTCGCCAATACCCTAACTACTCTTCTAATTTACTTATACTATGGTATTACGCGAAGTTTGCACAACACCTTAATGCTATTAAAGTCTTAGCTCACTCTCTGATAACCGTGTAATTAATTGGTCAATTTTTACCATATAATTACTCGTCAAGTCTTTGCTCACTTCTCAAACAAGCTTTCATAGAAACTACGTAACACCTTGTCATTAACTATACAAAGAACTAACTAAAACACCCTTGTATTTGTTAATCAAATTATATTCTTCCCTTCGATATTTAAAAATTACACAAACGTCCTACTCAATTTCAGTAAAAAAAAAAATGATGCAGTAATTTTCTTCTGAATTTTACTCTAAAAAAACAATAGACGATTAAATCGTCTCGAAAAATTACGAAAGAGATCTCGCGAGTTTAGTAATATTGTACTAAATTTTACTCCCAAAAAATGGACGATTGAAATGCAAAATGGTCTCGAAGAAGCTCTCGCGAGTTTGGTAACTTTCTACTGAATTTTACTCCCAAAAAATGGACGATTGAAGCGCAAAATGGTCTCGAAGAATCGCGAAAGAGATCTCGCGAATTTTCGGCGGCGTTTTCATCGACGCGACCAAACGTGGACGCGCGCCTTTTATTTCCGCGACAGAAGTCGGGATTCAAAAGAACAACAGTCGGTTTCAACGAGGTGCGAATACGAAATTCCAGCAGCGAGTTGAATGGCCATTGTTGCGTCGTCGGGGCCTAGGGCAGAAGTTCTCATGTCGCGACAATAACAAACGAGAGAATCTTCCTTCTCTCTTCCTTTTTTTTCTCTTCTTCTTCAACTCTTCCCCCTTTGCTCTGTGCCTCCTTTTTCGAACCAGTTCCACTCCCCTTGCCTTCCTTTCTATCGGCGTCGAAGTTTAACGGGGGCACGAATTTCTTCTGCTCGTCGTTGGATCGCGGCCAAACGGGTTTCGTATTTTCTCTCCGCCCCCGTCTCGGTGACCGCATCTTCTGTTTGCGTCTCCGCTGGCTCGAGGAAAGGTTAGCGGAAAACGAA
>NW_017100404.1:3269431-3275376 GCF_001263275.1 Habropoda laboriosa | reverse complement strand
TCTACCCTCGCAGGCTTCTGTCGGTATCTCGTGGAAATTATAGGAACGTACAGAGACTTGTTTCGTTTTTTTTGTTTTACTTTGTTAAAATATGAAGGTTTATTGTTGGAGATTAATGGGGAGTAATGGGGAAATTGTTTTGGAAATTTGGGGTGAAATGTTGTTGGGGATAATAGATTATTTCAAGACTATTTTTGAGGACTCAGATTGATACAGGTTCTTTAACTTTGTGCAACATGCTATTAGAACTCGAACGTATTTGTAGTTTAGTTGTTAACGTGAACAAAACCTGTGTTAGCTAATAAAGAACGAATAGTAAGGCTTCTTATCGTGTGGGAGCCTGTCTATAAATGTGTATATATGAAAATAGTGATAGTGTGGGGACTTGTAGAAGTACGTTATAAATATTCTTGAAAAATTTGCAATACTATCGTTACTTTGCAACTCGAAACTCAAATTCGTCGATACATTTCTATATTCTCAGATACCTTCGATAAGAGCAGACTTTTGAATCTACGCTACCAAGGAGATCAGTTAAAAGTGTTTATACCTCGAAAAGGAGAACCTTTTTCTATCTTAGCCGCTTGACGTATGATTTCCTATCCTGAATTAAATTTGGCAATCTTCAGTTTTCTGAATTGAATGAAAAATTGGAATTAAAATTCATTTTTCTTACCGACACAACTATTCTCATCAGATCTTCACCGAAATCTGTGGCACAAGAGTAGAATATGGTACCAAAATTCACCCTGTACGGGTGATTCAATTCTTACAATTTCAACAACGCAAAGATTGTCACAGACAAAGAACACTTTTCCATTGAGACTTGCCGCGATGAAAGGGTCAACCGGAAAACCGCCCAATCTCTCTCTCAATCACACAGTCACCCAAAGTGAAATGACGAATACAGGAAGAAAAGGTCGGGAGTGGAAGATAATACGAACGTGAAAATGATCTTTTTCACGCGAGAGTGGCAAGGCGTGGGAAGCCGGTGGAAAGCGAGCAGCGATGGAAAGTTTCGAGGCTGTGAGCTTTTCGTCGGGGCCAGCGGAGCGTTATAATTTCGCGCCCCGTGAAAGGAAAGGGGCGCGGATAATTATCGGTAACTGCTAACTGGTAAAGTTTCGAGAAGGGAAGGCGAACGCTCCTCTCTCTCTCTCTCTCTCTCGTTTTCCTCCCCCCTCTTTGTGCGTCGCGTAAATTAAGTATAGCACTGCAATTTATAGCAGCAATATAACGCGCCTTGTTTGCCGTTCGACCATTATTAGTCGACTCTCCGATTCGCGGCTCGTTCGAGTGAGGCTTCCTACGGGAGAGCTCGCGCGTTCATAATGTTCCCGTCTCGAGTTTTCCGCGGGAATGCATGTTATTTTAATAGACAGGATAGCACGTGCGCGAGATTCCCAGTTTCGACGAGTGAATGGGAGAGAGGACGTCGTGTTTAGGGTAGATCTGTTGCGATACTGGATGTCGAGGGGCGAGCTGTTCTTGTTCGAGAGACAACAGGATGTTTTTCTCGCGAATGTACCGTTAGGTTGCTTCGTTGGAAATTGAGAGAAATTCTTGATTTTTAACGGTGAGGTAGAAAATGTTTGTGTAATATGTAGTGGTATTGGAAATTTGAAATTGGCGAAAGTGCGGAACGAGGGAAATAGATGCAGGCTATTGGGGGATTTCTACTGTGATATGGAGAATATGAACAATTTGCTAGAATCGGGGTGAAAATGTGAAAGTTAACCCTTTGCGGTCCAAATAGTCCAGTTAGTCCGCACTCGTTTGGTCACTATCGGGCAGTACCATGTAGTTTCCCTTTATTTCAATTTTTCAGCGTAACGTTAGTCGTAAAATACTAACTTTCGGTGTAATATTAATGCATAGAAAGCGTGATTTGTTATCATTATATACACTACCGGCCAAAAGTTTGGAATCACCGAGCATTGGAATTTACACCAAAAATTTCCAGAAAAAAGTCGACGACTTTGAGAATTTTTTATCGTTCTGTTACACCCTCAAATATTTCCATTCTTAGTCCTTAGTTTTATCTGTAGTCACAACTAGTCACCCACTTTCACCATTACTCATACTGGACTTCTCACCTTCCAACTCTCCTGCATAGTCACAACCCAAAGTCCATATTCCCAGAACCCTTGAATAGCCCTATTTTCCCCGTTTCCGCGTTCATTCTCCGTTCTGCCACGCGCACGTCACGTATCATCAAAAATCTCTGTTAAATAAAGTTCTGTTTCACGCAACGACGATCCCTGAGTGTTTTAACTCAGCGATACCCCAATATCTGCTCCTAGTTTCGAGGAATTGGAGCAAACCGGGCGTCACAGTTCGAATCAATTGATACGAGATAAATTGATAAATGTATCGTTGGAAATTGAGAGAAATTCTTGATTTTTAACGGTGAGGTAGAAAATGTTTGTGTAATATGTAGTGGTATTGGAAATTTGAAATTGGCGAAAGTGCGGAACGAGGGAAATAGATGCAGGTTATTGGGGGATTTCTACTGTGATATGGAGAATATGAACAATTTGCTAGAATCGGGGTGAAAGTGTGAAAGGAGGTGATTCCAAACTTTTGGCCGGTAGTGTATCTGAAGGCAAAAATTCTTATGTCTAGCCTGACTTAACATAGGACCGCAAGGGGTTAAGACACCGTGGATTTTTCTTTCACTTTTCCAACGATAGATTCGCAACGTGACATTAACATTCACACACTGCTCGACGATACTGAAACCACTGGAATTATAAAAAAAAAATGTTCAAAGTCACAAACATTCCCCGGATGAAATTTTGATAACGAAAAACGACTCGACAAAGTCGCTTTTCGCGGCAAACGAAAATCTCATCCCGTTCAGGCCGATCTTCACAGGGCAACGTGGACTATTCAGAATCCGCCGCGGAGAGAAAGTATGATTATTATAATCTTCCGTTTAGGGTTTATTAAAACATAGTCCTTGAATTATTTCGAGCACTAACGCTAATTAAGAGCGCGGATATTACCACAGACGCGGAGAACGAATTGTCTGCTGTATGTATGTATGTGTCTGTGCAAAGACAAGGTAACTAAAAGTCTACAAAGGCTGTGTGTAACTACTGGCTGGCGCTCGCTATAACTAAACTCTTCTCTCGAGAGTTTCGGTTTTCCAATCCTCGCGATGTTTCCTCCGCTAAGGTTTCGCGGGGGTGCTGTGACGTCAATTTTGCCGGAGCACGGAAGTGGCGCGGAATTAAATGCGTGCACGTTTCCGGAATCTCGGTTGTAGAAGGAGTGAATTTCGTGAACTGGCGGTTTCGTCCAAGATTTACCTGTTCGCTGAACTGCTGCTTTTGTTCTGTCCGTTGATCGATGTCTCCCTGGTTCTCTGTGTTATCAATCTGTGGAGGTTGTTAGATTCGTGAGCAATTTTTAGTTATTCTGGAGAAAGATTGCCTGGTGAAAATTTAGATAGATTTTGGTAGAAATTTGTTTTTATTTGTATTGCCAATCTGTGAAAGTTTTTAGATTCGTGAGCAATTTTTGTTTATTTTGGAGAAAGATTGCCTGGTAAAAATTAGGTAGATTTTGGTAGAAATTTAGTAGCGTGCGTTGTTTGTTCTTGTTCAATATTAATTTTTAACGAGATATTTCAGTGTTTCCAGGATTCTACGTTTTTTTGGGTTGATGTAAACTATGTATCGATTTTTCGAGGAGTTACTCTGTCAGTTTTCTGAGTTACCACGTTCGCACCAAGGTGTGACACCCAAATTCTATACACGTATGATATTATCTACATCAGATACGTCATAAAAAATGCACAGTTTGAGATTTAACGAACATTAAGTGTGTATAAGTGTCGTATTATCCATCGTATCACATCAAAGCGATAAAAATGTAGATGCTAAGAGTGTAAATCAAAATAATTCGAAGGATAAGGGACAATCCTTGAACAGAACCGTGGTAATCAAATTTCGATCGATGCGAATTTCCTCAAAAACTTCCAATTCAGACTTACTTCGGTGAAAACGTTCTCCAAAACATCTCCACACCTCGCTGTCCATCGACCAAAACGTCCCAGCGAAGTCTGTTTACAAGACAGTTCCTAAAACGTGTTGCCAAAATTCTCACAAAGGAGCAAGGAAATAATTCGGGACGCTAGAAGTTAGGAACCGCGCCTAACCGAGCGTTCATCGAGAACACCCGTGGAATAATTCCCCGCTAATGACGCCTAACGATCCCGGCGACAGACTTCGGAACCTGGCAATCGTTAATCGACAGCTAATTACAAGGCTCGCCGGCAATCGTTTCCCCGACGAAGGAAAGGAAATCCGTGTAATTTCCGCGCTCTCGTCGTGCCAACAATGGAGGTACACAGAGAGGATCAGGCGATTCCTCTTTGAAACAAAGAGGGAGGGAGAGGTGGGTGGAATAAAAATGGAGGGAAAATACCGACAGCTGTCCCACAGTGGTCCTGTTTTCTCGCATAGGCGAACGCAACGAACCGCAATAACATTTTAGCCGATATTCAATCGAACGAACCCGCCTTCGCCGATTCCTTCGTTTTGTTCCCTGTCGCCAGGAACACGCGGAACGCCAACCAGTTCGATCATCCTTGTCGCGAGGAGTCTTCTGTTAGCACTCGATCTCGATCGAATCGTCACCGGTGAATTTTAGAAGCTTTCTCCATTCGACGGATAAATTCGTAATTATAGCGCAGTTTGTTTAGAGGAGAACTCATTTGACTGTCGTGAAATATGCACGATCCTTGATTGAGGAAGAGTAACCTGTTCCGATCGATATCGATTTAGTTAGGAAGGAGGAAGAGCCTGTCGCGTTTTTCGAGTTTGTTCAAGTCTTGTATCTCGTGTTTTGTACTACTTGCGAGAGTGTTTGAGATGTAGAGGGTAGAGTGGATTGCAGTGAGATTGGATTTCAGGGGGCATTGTTACACTTTGATTTTATTTCCTCCGCTGGATTGACAAATGGTTTCTAAAGAGAAATTCTTATTTACGTGTTTTCAATGACGAGTCGTGTAATTTTTCATGGTAGCCTGTGGTAGTGGAATAGGGGCACTGAGATGTGTTGTAACGTGATGAATAATGCGGCAATTTTCGGACGATTTTTCTTTTCTGATACTTTTCACTGACTTACTATTTTTCAGCAATGTTTTCTTCGTTATCCATTGCTCTTTAATTCAGATCTCTCACGTTAAATTGCAGAAATGATCGAGACACTTTTGTCTAAGTGTACGGTGACTTCATTTTCTGTTAATCATTGTAATTTCGAAGTCCTTCGTATCGTATAACTAAACATACCAGAAGGGAAAAATATACTGCGTTTGAGGCATTTAATAATTAACGACTTGCAAACTCAAATAGTGATACAAAACTCCACACAAAAATTAACATTTCAACTGCCAAAAAAAATTGAACCAGTTTTCAAAGAAGTCAAGAATTCAACTGCTCCTCTAGCCGTTATTTAAAAAAAGTTGTAGTGTTAAAACACAACTATTAGATCTTCGTCAGGTGCGTGACTGATTATACAAATTCTCTCACCTAGTGATTAATGACGTACAAACTCAAACAGTGCTACAAAATTCCACGTAAAAATTAACATTTGAGCATACACTCCTAACTGTAATATATTTGCCCTCCGATTTGTTCACGATGTTCTTCACTGTTACAAGCAACTACACGGGACCAGTTTCCAAGAAAGAACTTACTTTCTACCCGTTATTTAAACAAATAAAATTGTCAGATCTGTGATTAAAGAGAGAGAAAAAGTAGATGCAAATTCTAGTAACCGACAAGTTCAAAACCACAGGAAAAAGTGCATGCACACACTAACGCACGCAGTAAACATTCGATGGAACGAGGTTAGTACGATCTCTTAGGCTGCAAATCACTGGCGGCGCGCACAATGGGAAGAGTTGTTAAATTACCCTGTATCTGGGCGACGTC
>NW_017100404.1:3268847-3269367 GCF_001263275.1 Habropoda laboriosa | reverse complement strand
GCCTCGATAACGTTGGTTCCGGGGCTGACTCACCCCCGGGGACCGCCGCGCCGCTAAATTTTGTAGCTGACAAAGCCGCCGCGCTTCGTTCCGCTTCCGGCGCAAGTATCGGCTGGAGGCCGCGTAATTAGAGTACGCGTCGCGCGATCCCGTCGAACCGAGGCTTTTAATCGGCCGGACGAAAGCTCTGCTTATTAATTACAATTCGTTAACGGTCCTCGTTGTTTTTACCCTGCGGTCGCTTCAGCGATCGACACCTCCGTTGTGATCGACAAACGATCGAGAGAGGGTTCCTGTTGAAAAATTACTTTGATATTTGTGGGGTTGTGTTGCGTAGGGTTGCAGTGTATCGCGAAAATCTTCGAAATTGAGTGAATTTTTTTTTTTAAGTGGGATTTATTTGGATGTTTTTTTTTTTTTTAAAGAAAGCTTGTTTAGTAGCAATGATTTTGTCATATTTAGTGCAATAAGTTAGTCAAGTGGTTGTTAATTTTGATTTAGAATTGGTTGGAAATATTGA
>NW_017100404.1:3211924-3268772 GCF_001263275.1 Habropoda laboriosa | reverse complement strand
AATTTGGGTGGCAATTGGTTTTGTAATTATTTCAAATATCCTATGTTATCGGTCATATAGGTAGTATAAATAATTAATAAATATTTTGAAAACATCTGTATTTGAAATAAAAACTCTTTTTCTTTAAAGTGAGCCAGAAAAGTGTACTTACTTTCCTTACGAACTTTCTCCACGTGTCATTTAACTCCTTTTATACATACTTCTGTTAGAATTTAAAAATATTGTTTGAAACCAAAAATATAAAGTCCCAAAAAATACCTTTTTTTTCAATAAGAAAATTTGTCTAGTAATGAATAAACCTACGTATAAATTCTTTTTATTTGCCCACGAGACGTTTCAATATCTCTTACAGTTTTTTAGAGCAAGGTACACAAAATTTAAAAATGTTATCATTTATGAAATCACGATTAAAAGTAAGCTCTAGAAAATGATTTCTTTTTAACCCAAATTTCTCTCAGCCGTCCCTTTAAATATGACCGAACGAGAAGCATTAAACAACGTTCGTTTACCTCACCGAGCCATTTCGTCTTCTTCAGCGAACGGGCGCAAGGAGTACAAGGAGAGGCTGGTTTCCGGCGCGCGATGCCGCGTGACAGAATGCAGCTGACAGGGCTCGTCCATTAAAAAAGAATTTTCGCGTCTCGCGTCGAACGGTGTAACTCAATTTCCACCTGTTTCTTCGTTCGCGTGTTCACGCCCATCCATTTCCCTTTGCCTCCGAGCCAGAGGAACGTATGGCTATGATAGATTGCTTCTTCAGGGCCCAATTTTCCAGCGCGCGGTCTCCGCCTAACGCTGTCCGACATCCTGCCACTTCTTTTTTCCCACCCTCTATCCCTCTTATTCCACCGCCTCCGTTTTACCGTCTCTTTTGTTCCGTTCCTGTTCATGACACGTTTCAAAATTTCTTATTCAACTCGATGGTCCTTCCAAGCAGTTTCTTTCTTTTTAATACACTGTTGCGTTATAATTTAGCGTCGGCGAATTTAAAATCATCTTTGCACAATTTTCATAGCGAATTTAGTATTTTCATTGAAATATTTTTTGGGATTTTACTGACTTAAATTAGGATATTTTATTGATGATTATGTCGAGTCATAGATCAACAGCAGTGAGACTTTGAATTTTTTGGGGGGGTTTTATTGATATAAATTAGGATATTTTACTGGTGATTTTGTAGAGACAGTCTGACAGTTGTTAGACGTATTTCAACTATCACGATTTTAAGCACTTGTCGCCAATGATACTCGTTATACAGAATGAATCATGCCATTCAGCAAGTTTTCGTTAGAAGTCATTCTCTAGTCCAAACAATATTTCTCAATTCTCCTCTGTTACGTTCATTTGTGAGGCAGGTAGTTTATTAATGATCGCTATACTGTACGTTACAAATGATCGAATTTGTAATTTGCCACCGACATCTGATATTATTCGAATTAATTTTACGGTAGAGTAATTTTAGCTGCAGAAATTAATTCCGCGCATTTTCTTACAAACTTCAATATTTATTTACAAAATATCGAGCACACTTTTAACGTTCGAAATACAGTATATTCTCCACAAGTGTCAGACCGCAAGGAAGGTAAACCTGACACTCGTAGAGTCAGGGCTCTATTCAACGTTTGTTTGTTGCAATACCGTGAAATAAATTGTATTATATATTTTCTCAGTTTAGACTGAATTTAAAGTTCGTAAGGATTAGAAATCAGGTTGACCTGTGGTCGTAGATTAAAAATAGCCATAGTGAAGGTAAAATTATTACGTTAAATAATTGTTTTTATACGAATTAAATATTTATTCAACGTTTATTTGTTGCAATACCGTGAAATAAATTGTATTATATATTTTCTCAGTTTAGACTGAATTTAAAGTTCGTAAGGATTAGAAATCAGGTTGACCTGTGGTCGTAGATTAAAAATAGCCATGGTGAAGGTAAAATTATTACGTTAAATAATTGTTTTTATACGAATTAAATATTTATTCAACGTTTATTTGTTGCAATACCGTGAAATAAATTGTATTATATATTTTTTCTGTTTACACTAAATTTAAAGTTCTGTTTACATGTTATAACAATTAGAATGTAGACGTTTTGCCGTTTCACGGTTTTTCCTCTGTTAATTATGTGTTTATAAATCATTTCAAACTAAAGCAGCACCATGCCCACCCTTAATTAAACCGTCTCAGTAGTTTACCGTAATTAATAATCTATTTTCGGAATTTATACGAGAATTTTTGAATTTTAGTAAATACTAGAGTCAGTGCATCGCGTATTGAAATAATAGCTTCATCCCTAGTTCGTTTATTATTGAATATTCTTACGCGTTTAACTTATGCTTCTCCCCAATTCTCGTCGCGTATTTTATTCAAATTTTCTTATATTCTAGAATCGAAAAAGAAATGAATTCGCGTTTTTTCTTTTTATTCTGTCAATTTTTCAATTGCATTACGCATTATTGCAATAATTTCCATCGTTACATTTAATTCTAATTGTTTAGCAGCTTTTCTGCTACTATCGACCCAACATTTTACTGACACTTGTGGAATCGACCCTACATTCTTTTCTTTTTACATGGATGTAGACCGACCCTACATTTTACTGACACTTGTCGAATTGACCCTACATTTTACTGACCCTTGTGGAATCGACCCTTCATTTTTTTTTATGTGGATGTAGGCATTTTACTGACACTTGTGGAATCAACCCTACATTCTTTTCTTTTTACGTGGATGTAGACCGACCCTACATTTTACTGACACTTGTCGAATTGACCCTACATTTTACTGACACTTGTGGAATCGACCCTAGATTTTTTTTTTTATGTTGAGCGTTACACTGGTAGCGTTACACGCTTGACTGACTGCGAGCGAGAGAACATGGGCGCACCAATGACGTAGACCTAAGCGTAGGACCATCTATTCTGTCACTTGTAGAATCCAAACTTACTGACTCTTGTAGAGAATTTACTGTAATCTCCATTATTTTCTGTGATAATTCTTCCATTTATTGGCTAAGTAACGAATTTTCTCTCTGAATAAATATGGCTTTGCGTCGATAATTAACTTCAGTAGCTTTACATACTTCTCCATTTTTCAAACAGAAATTTGTTTAACGAAATGGAAATTAATTTTTCTTATTTCGCTTATTTCACAGAAACGAGATAGAAATACGCGGGAAGATTATTCAAGAATTGCTACTTTGTCGAATAAACACGTCGTAGGCGGCGGAAATAGAGATCGTTTCAAAATACGTCGTCTAATCGCTGGAACGTTGAATAATTATTGCGCAAAGCCAAGCGCGGGATTCTTGCAAGCAAGAGTTAGGACCCTCCTGATCCGTTTAAGACGCCACAGATTTTCCCGACGTAGACTAATCGAAAGCGTGTTCGCGCATAAAGGGGTCGTCTTACTCCAGCTATCTTCAGGACTCGTCGCGTTCTCATTTTCATTTAATTCCCCGAATGAAATTCTTCCCGACGATGTAACTTCACGTTCGTCATTTTCATTCTGTCTAACTATTAACAAACCTTCCTCTTCATGTTTCTCCAATTAACGTACAACAGTGAATCATAGAAAGAAAAAAAAAAAAAAACAATTTGAAACATGTACATACACTATTTGTTCGTATTTTTCGAATCAGCGTGCAACAGTGAATCTTCCAAAAAAGGAAACAATAGATTTGAAATATGTACACAAGCGATAAAATGCAAATCTACAACCGAGAATGATTGATACAACGCAAAAACACGAGACTGTCGGAGCAGTGCATTTATGGTGAATGAAGTTGTACATCTCGTGTCTAACCCGATTTTTTTTTTCTACCAAATACAAATCCATCTCTGGTAAACGCGAATTTTATTCGCGCGATGCTTCTTCCTGGAGTGAGAAAAAAATAAACGACGCTGGAAATTAGCCCTGTACGTGTGCGCTGAACTAACGACCAACTTGGATAAAACTCGCCACGGTCCTCCATCATGTTCACGCGCGGTGTAAACAAAGTTCTAAATTCGCGTAATCCCGGAAAGTGTGACGCGACGTCAAATCCTTCTCCGTTCATTTATGGATCGTTAAATTCGTTCGATTCCTCGGTGGCCAAGTTTTCCGAACGTTGAAACATATTTTCAGTTTTGAATGGGGTGCTCTGTGGCGTGGAAGAAGTTTGGAAATTTGGGAATAGTTTTCTGGGGAAATGGAGGAATTTCGGTGTGGGAAATTAAGCGATCAATTTGTGATCGAGGATCATTGAGCGGCGAATTTGTTTAATATTGATATCTTCGCGATTTTTCAAGAATATCCCGAAAAATTTTGAAATTTGTAATGTAGAATATTTTCAATATTTATTGACAAATTTAAAGCCACCAGAAGATACTTTTTAAAGAGTATTTGAAAGAGAATGCAATTTTTAAAAATTCGTGATAATATTCGTTGAAGAATTGCTAAAAAACATTGTTCGTTGTTTTTGCATTGTGTTTTGTATGAAAATTACATTAATCGGTATAATACTGTGTAGTATTGTAATTATTTAAAGTGTAGTATATTACTGCATCGAATTGTGAAACGATGATCTATAGTTCTAGATCGTGTGATTATTTCAAGCGGATTTGATTTTAATGTATTTCTGACAGACTCTCCCGATATCTGGTTTAATAATTACAGAGATAACGCCATAGCTCGAGCAGTGAAGAGAGGGATCTAATCGATATTTCCAATCTGAAGTAGGCTAATCTTATATTCGCTACATGGCGATCTTCGGCAGGCTGGGACATAAGCAGAAACACTAACAAGCTAAACCAAAACTTCGTCACGGTTGTCCTTGTCGAAATCCTCCCTTCGTCTTCGAGAGAAGATTATAAGCTAGTCAGTACTCACCAACAGAAATCAAATTCTAGAACAACCTTGACCAGGATTAATCTTCCTGGATTGAACGTGGAAAAAAAATGTGGCAGTTAATAGTTATTTAAATATCCTGTGTTAAAATTACAGGAATTTAGTTCGAACCAAAATTGAACGATTTCGTGTCTGATGAAGATTTAATTGTTGTACTTGAATATTTTGTTAATATTGACGAACTGTGGCTGTTTGAACAATGTCATGATCTAGATTAATAATATTAGTTTGAATCTACACGAACGTGTAACATGAATTCTTGCAAGATTTCTCTTACACATTCTAACGTTATTTTTGTGCATTTTTGAGTACAGCAGCCAGGTATTGTGCAATTTGTCTATTTGGTTGATCAAACAGTCCATTTTTGACTTAATATGGATCTCGATCTTTCACAAAGACTATGCAATTTCTTGCACTTGCAAATTTTTAAAAATTACATCCTACGTAGCATTCAAAACATCTGATCAATCCTTTTGCAAAGACTAGACCATTAGAAAATTTGCAATTGCATTTGCAAAAATTTTTTACAACATTTTACTGACACTTGTGGAATCAACCCTACATTCTTTTCTTTTTACGTGGATGTAGACCGACCCTACATTTTACTGACACTTGTCGAATTGACCCTACATTTTACTGACACTTGTGGAATCGACCCTAGATTTTTTTTTTTATGTTGAGCGTTACACTGGTAGCGTTACACGCTTGACTGACTGCGAGCGAGAGAACATGGGCGCACCAATGACGTAGACCTAAGCGTAGGACCATCTATTCTGTCACTTGTAGAATCCAAACTTACTGACTCTTGTAGAGAATTTACTGTAATCTCCATTATTTTCTGTGATAATTCTTCCATTTATTGGCTAAGTAACGAATTTTCTCTCTGAATAAATATGGCTTTGCGTCGATAATTAACTTCAGTAGCTTTACATACTTCTCCATTTTTCAAACAGAAATTTGTTTAACGAAATGGAAATTAATTTTTCATATTTCGCTTATTTCACAGAAACGAGATAGAAATACGCGGGAAGATTATTCAAGAATTGCTACTTTGTCGAATAAACACGTCGTAGGCGGCGGAAATAGAGATCGTTTCAAAATACGTCGTCTAATCGCTGGAACGTTGAATAATTATTGCGCAAAGCCAAGCGCGGGATTCTTGCAAGCAAGAGTTAGGACCCTCCTGATCCGTTTAAGACGCCACAGATTTTCCCGACGTAGACTAATCGAAAGCGTGTTCGCGCATAAAGGGGTCGTCTTACTCCAGCTATCTTCAGGACTCGTCGCGTTCTCATTTTCATTTAATTCCCCGAATGAAATTCTTCCCGACGATGTAACTTCACGTTCGTCATTTTCATTCTGTCTAACTATTAACAAACCTTCCTCTTCATGTTTCTCCAATTAACGTACAACAGTGAATCATAGAAAGAAAAAAAAAAAAAAACAATTTGAAACATGTACATACACTATTTGTTCGTATTTTTCGAATCAGCGTGCAACAGTGAATCTTCCAAAAAAGGAAACAATAGATTTGAAATATGTACACAAGCGATAAAATGCAAATCTACAACCGAGAATGATTGATACAACGCAAAAACACGAGACTGTCGGAGCAGTGCATTTATGGTGAATGAAGTTGTACATCTCGTGTCTAACCCGATTTTTTTTTTCTACCAAATACAAATCCATCTCTGGTAAACGCGAATTTTATTCGCGCGATGCTTCTTCCTGGAGTGAGAAAAAAATAAACGACGCTGGAAATTAGCCCTGTACGTGTGCGCTGAACTAACGACCAACTTGGATAAAACTCGCCACGGTCCTCCATCATGTTCACGCGCGGTGTAAACAAAGTTCTAAATTCGCGTAATCCCGGAAAGTGTGACGCGACGTCAAATCCTTCTCCGTTCATTTATGGATCGTTAAATTCGTTCGATTCCTCGGTGGCCAAGTTTTCCGAACGTTGAAACATATTTTCAGTTTTGAATGGGGTGCTCTGTGGCGTGGAAGAAGTTTGGAAATTTGGGAATAGTTTTCTGGGGAAATGGAGGAATTTCGGTGTGGGAAATTAAGCGATCAATTTGTGATCGAGGATCATTGAGCGGCGAATTTGTTTAATATTGATATCTTCGCGATTTTTCAAGAATATCCCGAAAAATTTTGAAATTTGTAATGTAGAATATTTTCAATATTTATTGACAAATTTAAAGCCACCAGAAGATACTTTTTAAAGAGTATTTGAAAGAGAATGCAATTTTTAAAAATTCGTGATAATATTCGTTGAAGAATTGCTAAAAAACATTGTTCGTTGTTTTTGCATTGTGTTTTGTATGAAAATTACATTAATCGGTATAATACTGTGTAGTATTGTAATTATTTAAAGTGTAGTATATTACTGCATCGAATTGTGAAACGATGATCTATAGTTCTAGATCGTGTGATTATTTCAAGCGGATTTGATTTTAATGTATTTCTGACAGACTCTCCCGATATCTGGTTTAATAATTACAGAGATAACGCCATAGCTCGAGCAGTGAAGAGAGGGATCTAATCGATATTTCCAATCTGAAGTAGGCTAATCTTATATTCGCTACATGGCGATCTTCGGCAGGCTGGGACATAAGCAGAAACACTAACAAGCTAAACCAAAACTTCGTCACGGTTGTCCTTGTCGAAATCCTCCCTTCGTCTTCGAGAGAAGATTATAAGCTAGTCAGTACTCACCAACAGAAATCAAATTCTAGAACAACCTTGACCAGGATTAATCTTCCTGGATTGAACGTGGAAAAAAAATGTGGCAGTTAATAGTTATTTAAATATCCTGTGTTAAAATTACAGGAATTTAGTTCGAACCAAAATTGAACGATTTCGTGTCTGATGAAGATTTAATTGTTGTACTTGAATATTTTGTTAATATTGACGAACTGTGGCTGTTTGAACAATGTCATGATCTAGATTAATAATATTAGTTTGAATCTACACGAACGTGTAACATGAATTCTTGCAAGATTTCTCTTACACATTCCAACGTTATTTTTGTGCATTTTTGAGTACAGCAGCCAGGTATTGTGCAATTTGTCTATTTGGTTGATCAAACAGTCCATTTTTGACTTAATATGGATCTCGATCTTTCACAAAGACTATGCAATTTCTTGCACTTGCAAATTTTTAAAAATTACATCCTACGTAGCATTCAAAACATCTGATCAATCCTTTTGCAAAGACTAGACCATTAGAAAATTTGCAATTGCATTTGCAAAAATTTTTTACACATTCCTAAAAATTATATGCAATTACAGGGAATTCAAAACATCTGATCAGTCCTTTTGCAAAGACTATGCGATTATAAAATTCGCAATTGCATTAGCAAAAATTTTTTGCACTTGCAAATTTCTTAACAATTATATGCAATTACAGGAAATTCAAAACATCTGTCCAGTCATTCTACAGAGACTACACCATTAGAAAATTCGCAAGTGTATTAGCTAAAGCTTGTTGCACTTGCAAATTTTTGAAAATTACATACAAATACACAGCATTCAAAACATCTGAGCAATTCTTTTACAAAGACTACACCATTAGAAAATTCGCAAGTGTATTAGCTAAAGCTTGTTACACTTGCAAATTTTTGAAAATTACATACAAATACACAGCATTCAAAACATCTGAGCAATTCTTTTACAAAGACCATGCCATTATAAAATTCGCAATTGCATTAGCAAAAATTGTTTGCACTCGCAAATTTCCCAAAAATTATATACACAAAACAACCGATTAGTTTTTCTTTACAGAGACTATGCCATTGGAAAATTCGCAATTCCATAAGCAAAAGCTTCCTACACTAGCAAATCCCAAAAAACTCGCAAACAATCTTCCCAACCCCGTCAACCTCGAATCCCCATCCCATACCATAAAACATTCTCACGTTTCAAATGCAAATCTCAATTATAAAAAAAAAAACCTCCAATTAAAATCCCCGCAATTTCTTCCGCCCGGCACACGCGTGACGTTCCGTCGCTCTAAAATAGACACTTGAATCTTGCGTGCACGCGCGTGAAACGGCCGAAAGCGGTTATTACGTGAGCACCGCGGCGCTGATTGCACGTCCGCCGCGACCTCTTTGTAATTTTTCCTCCTTAAGGAGTCCAGGAAGCGTCCCCTCGGCGCTGTTTAATCATCGCTAACGGCAGATGGGGAAGAGCCGGGTAGGGTAATCGCGAGTTCTGGCCGCGAGCAGGAGCACGCTTCGCGGCGACGCGTTTATCAAGAGGAAAGAGAGAAGAAAACGTCCATTCGTAGATAGCCTAGGAAATACGGCCGTCTCTCGCCACCAGGCCCGGGGGGAATTGCATTTTTCGTCGTTAAATCGTACAGTCAGGGGAGGAGAGACCGTCATCCTAGGTGCACACGTGCATAATGCGCGTATAAAACGGGATTCCGCAAGATTGATTCCCGCTTTTATTTCCCTCCTTCGAACGGTCCCGCGTTTGCACGCGCGCGCGCACGGGGATTCCCGTAATAGCGGGGATCCGCGGTCTCGTGGAATTTATTGCGCTCGCTGGACACGGATTCGGTATGATGAGACGCGTTTGATCTCGTTTCGCGAGGTATTTGTTGGCCGGAATGAATTAGTGTTATAGGTTGGGGGATTGGACATTGAGGATGAAATAGTGTCGAGTTTGTTGTACGCGCTGCTCGCGAAATTGTGGTTCGAGGGAAAATCAGGTGTCTCCTCGTGGGTAAAAGTTAGGCGAAAATGTGGAATATTTTTGTTCTCCGTGACGCCGCGTTTTTGGAAATTTGTCGCATATATATGCATTTGTGTCGTTTTATTATTCATAAATAGCAAACAGGTTTTTATTTATTTACTTTTTATGGTAGAAATATCTTTGCAATGCTCGTTGCATTTTTTTTAAATTTTTATTCCATGAATATAATATAAGATATAATAACAGTAAGGATTTTAGTTTAGGTAAAAAAATATATTTTATTAAAGTTACTAATAATTAGCAATATTAACAGTATTCAACAGAAAAATTAACTCACCTAATTATTATTACTTTTCTATCTACAATATATGGTTACAATTATTCTTGCGTATAGTATCACTATTTCCGCGTGTTTCTGGATTGAAATACTCCCGTACTACCGTTCCTTCACGCGCAGAAGACACTTGGAAGATCTGCCAAATAACTGACTAGCGATAAACTTCTATTAAATCAACCCAACCGAAAATAACACTTCCTCCAATTCCATTCTTCACAATCCTACATCTCCATATTATTCCATATATCATTATTAAATTCCCCCGAAAAAATGACAAAAAAATTTCCATCTCTCTGCATCGATCCCCTTTCGCAAAAGCACCATTTCCAAGGCAAATATCTCGATGTCATCGATCCTCCCGGACCACGAATTAAACCAGCTTCTACGCGTAAACAGCCCTTAACTGGTTTTTTAAAAGCCCCCGGCAATATGTGTAATCTTGAAAATGCTCTTCATTTCGTTGCGATTTGTTGGATCTGCGGAATGAACGGGAGGCAGGCGGGATACGCGCGCGATTTATGCGGATTCTCTTTGTGGAGACGGTTGCGTCGGTCGGCTATCGTGTTTTGCAAATATCATCGGCGCGGTTTTTAATATTCGGTTATTGGAACTTTTCAACGGGGCTCTCTCGTTTCGCGATACTACAGGTACGAACACGGGATTTATGAAATAACACCGTACTCCGCGTCGCGCAATGTAAATTCCCCCCCCGAATGGAATAAAGTTTGAATAATATAGCGAGCGGTGTTTTTGCGCGGACGTTAATTAGCAGCGGATACGGCATCCTTGTTATCGTTCGCGCATGCTTTTCCTCGCAATTTACAATTCATTACGTTGCGCGCCGACTGAACGGATTATAGAAATTTAAAGACCGCCCGCGTAAAAATTCACCCGGCGATAATCGAATAATTTCGAAACGGGGACGCGCGCGTGCCGCGATTCGACGATGGAAGTGTAATGCACGCAACGAGTGTGCGAGTTTCTTTTCTGTAATGATGATTGGAGAAGAGGAAGCAGGCTGGAGGTTGTCGAAGTGTAACTTGGAATGCTGAATTCACCGCGTTAGAAAATTTAGGAAATTAGGTATTACGAGGATTTTTATGCATCTATGGGAAATTTAAAGATACAACGTTGCACAGAATGCAATTTTTTATAATACCTACCCGCTAGGTGAAATAATTTCCCGCCAAAGTTTTACTTATTTTTGCTGCATTCCCAAAAATATAAATTTGCACGAAAATCCGCTGTCTGATTATGAATTTGTGACACTTGCACGCTCCCCTTATGCCGAAATCGCGAATACGCAAATTTTCACTGTTTCAGTATAAAAATGGCTAAATGTGACCGAAGGAAGAGGGTACGATCGAAAATTACTTCGAAATTAAAAAATCTGAAGTAGGCACTAACATCTGCGAGACGATTTCCAAAATTCAGATCTTCCCATTCAATTCTAAACTTCCATAAATTATCGAATCTGACATTCGTGCCGTTAGCACAAGAGGATCACAAACGAAGCTACAAGTTGCTTTCAATATGCAAAAACAGGCTGCGGTACATTTCCAATTTAAACCACATCCCTAACCTCCAAAACAAAAACACAGTAAATCACTTATCGGTACAAAGTATCCACTCTTCGCGCAGCGACAACTCGACCGAAAAGAAGCTCGCGAAAAATAAACGCAGAGGCGTTGAAACTTCTCCGTACGAATGATTACGCGGGTACAAAAGGAGGAGAGCCGAGCGAAGTGTCGAGAGAAAAGGCGAAAAGGGGGTGAAAGCGTGGTCCGTCGAAGTTGGTTCGAGCGGGGTTTATTGAGAAAACGAAGGTAGTAGGTCGCGAGTGAAGCGAAAGGCAACGGTGTGATCTATATAGAGAGAACTGTCTCGGTCGCGAAATATTTCCGGGCCGGTCCCAGGGTCTCTTTCTCTCCGCGTCGCATTCTCCGCGGCAGCCCTTTCGCAGTTCCCTTCGTTTTCTTGCGCGGCTCCGCGTAATTACGTCAGAAATGAAAGAAAAGCGCCCTAGGGGCGAGAGCGTTTCCGTGAAAGGCGACCCGTTTTATTATATGCGGCCAGGACGTTACCCCGATAGAAGCCAGACAACTTTTTACCCGGAGCAGCCGCGAAAGACAGGCCAGCTCGTTTTTCTCCACTTTCATAGGGCGTCACTGTGGACGCGGCGGGGATGGAAAAGTCACGTCTATAATTCGCGGTTAAAGTTCCATGCCTGTTCCTGACGTGACGTCGTCTTCCGGCGAGAGAAAGCGAGTTAGAGACAGAGAGAGAGAGAGAGAGGCAGGGTTGGCTGGATTATTTCGCGGTGTCGTTGCATGCTCCTCTCTCGCCACTGCGATTTTTCGCCCGCCGTTTGAAACGCGCCGCGGAAACTCCTGTCACGGCCTTTGTGGCTGTTTAATGCGTCTTCGTTGATGAGCCTGAGGTCGGGAAAAATGTGCAGGCGCTGATGTGAGATTCCATTACCGCGGCGCGGGGACCCGGCACCGACGGCTCCGGTCGATTATTCTCATTAAAGTTTTTTGCACGTCGCATTCATTTGCCGACGACGACGGGCTCGCTTCTCTATGGTTCCATTGAAAAAGAAACGAGAATTGAAATTTCGACGAATTTCGAAGTTGATCCACGACGTCTTTTGTGCTCGGTCGTCTATTGCCTATTACTTGGGACGCGGAGGGGCCGAATTGCTATCTTGAGTGCTTTCTAAAGGTAATGTAATTATCAGGAAGAAAACCTTTTTTTTTTTAATAAAAGGTATTTAGTATAGAAAGGATTATCGTATGATCTTCATTTGTTTTTTAGGTTAGGTAGGCCTAGGTTAGGTTAATTTCATTGTTTTTACAATGAATGGAATATTGGGTAATTTCATACGTTCTTGGTCTGGAGCGAAAAATATTTTGAGTTGTGGAACGACAAGGCTGTTGTTTTTTTTTTTTTTTGGAAAATTTAAAAGTATGTCTGAAATATTAATCCGAATTTTGATATAAAAGTTTAGGTGAATAGTAAAAGTGCCCCTAAAGTAAATGAAAGGTGTGATACGTCATTTGAAAGAGCTTCCTAGGAAAAGTGTTTCCAAACAAGTTTTAGCTCTCTGTCTCTACTATTAAGGTAGTTATCGACCTAAACATAAATTTCAGTTCACGCTTGATTTCTTTCGTTCTATTCGATAAAACATTACGAAAAAATTTTGAGATAGTGTAGCTAGAGTATTGCATATCTGAGAATTTTTTCAGATTTTTTGACCGAGAAACTTATTTTTTAAAAATTGAAAAACATTTTCAATAGTTTGAATTTCACTGGCTTTTAGGTCGAACTTACGAGATGACCTGATTCTATATTTCTCCATTTATCTGTCGCAGTAGCTTTTAAAACAAACCCAAAGATTTATAACGCAAGGTAAACGAAGATCAGTGAAGATCGATCGCAAGAAAAGATTTTTTAGAGCGTAACATTTATTTCCTCTTGAATATCTTCAAATGTATGTATTATTACCTTCATATCTCACGAACGATTTTACCTATTTTACCAAAATGGTTCTTCTTTATGCCAAACAACTTCCATTGGAAAAATTCTTCTCTAACGTTCGCAGTTGCAAAGATATTCAGGAGCCATTCATTCTCTGTACTTACTCGTCATTTACCATATAAAAGAAATATGTTTTACAGTGAATCTTCATTTTTTTAAAATAACTCTTTTACGAAAAAAGAAATTTATAAATTTTTTTTCTGTTCGAAGAAATGTTCATTTTAATTTAAGTTACTTCGAAAAGAATTCACGAAGATTCTTGCCCAGAATCGAGCATCCATCTTTAGCAAAGAGATTCGGTCGTTTAAATTATAGCAATCCCTGCGGCAAGATCGACAAAACGAAGTCACAAAATGAATGTTTCCTGTTTGCCAATAACGGCGACATTAAAAGCGACAAGTCCCTCGGTAAGTTCAGTAATTACGTTTTTCATCAATCCTCGTTCGCGGAACAGAGTTTGACAGAACAAGCAAGTTACATTTCGCGAAATATTTCGCCGGTGGCTGCCGCTGCGTGCCGCACCGGTGCTCTCGCGTATTATTTTTTAGTTATTGCCTTGCTTCTCGATCATGACGTGGAGGAATTACCGGCGGACTGTAATATTGTTCTTTGATAAGATTTGACGTCGCATTGATCGCTCAATCGAGGCAAAATTCCAGTCGAAGCGGCTATTTTCCCATTCTCTAGCCTACCTTGCAGGAAACCTTCGTTTCATTTTCCACCTTCTCGGTATTCTATCAATTCAAATTCTTTTTAACAAACTTTACTTTCTGGACGAGCGTAAAGAGTTACGTTGTCGTCTCCAATTTCTTACGAAAAATCGGTAAAATTCGAAGTAATTATTAGGTGTAAAAATGAATTTTCTCCGACTGAAATCACATGATTGATTTAAAGTCACCGAGTTTCTATCGCGATGATATTCTCAAGCTGCCAGAAAGATTGCAAAAGGTCATCAAGAATAGTGGAAATTATTTCGACGTTTGATTTGCTTTTTCATTCTTTTAACATAGACATAACGGTACAATTAAAGATGAATAATCTCTCGATAAATATTTTGTTTTTTTAAATATTTGCGAACCAACGACGAGTCAACTCGTCATCGCAATTTAACAATTTAAACTACAACTTCCAGCTCGATTTTCGTGACTCATACCCCGCAAAATTCAAACGATTGTAACGAAACTTCATTTACCCACCGCGAAAAATTTGCAGGCAAAAAAAAAAACCTGAAAGGGCGAAAAATAATGGACGAATCTCCCCGGCACTGGCCACCTGTTCCTTTGTTTATCATCGAACGAAATTTCCGGTCGAACAAAAGACTGAAAAATAAAAGGAGAGAGAGGAAGAGAGAGAGAAAAATAAAAGAGGGGTCGTACTCTGTTTTTAACCATTTTTCGCGCGAACAAACAGCGTTACCCCGTGGATCGGTCCCGGCGAAATAGCGAATCGTAATTTCATGCGGATACGTTATTCCGTCGAAACAACCAATTCGCAGAGTCATTCCCGGTAATTGTACTCTCTGGCCAGCGGTGGCAAAGCAACGGAGAACGGAAAAATAGGGAAAAAAGCAACATGAAAGAACGAAAGAAAAGCGTTTCGAGTACAATGGCGGTTTAAATATGTTAGCTGGCCGCGCGCATTGAAGTTTTTACACGGCGGATAATAACTTTTAATGAAAACAAACGCCCGCGCTCTGGCTGGGGCTCTCTGCGCTTCTGTCTCGTCGCACACGCGCCGTTATATCCGCGCTAAGCCCGCTCCGGCGAGGAAAATTCGCGTTCGAGTCGATGTTGCTTCATCGCGAGATGCTTTCGCGGAAACACCAACACGCTGCGTTTTATCAGTGAAAAGAATGGTTCGCTTGTCTCCGAGGTTATTTTCGAAATGAAAGCGATTGTGGCTACTGTATGGCTGCTTATGGTGTTTCTTTGTTTAGCCAGCGGAGCTGTTAAGGCGTATCCTGTAGCCGGATTTATGGCGGCGAGTCAACTGGTCGCCGTCGCAGGCAAATATCGCTTCCTCAAAACACCACAAGTGTTTATTGCATTGCCTGCGACACTTAGTCCCTAGGACCAGACCCTGCCGTGAATCCTGGAGTCTCCGAACGGAAAATAGAAAAGTGGCCCACGACTTTTGCCAACGTCGATGGGCCACTTGACTTTAACAAAGCCTAGAAAAGCGGAGATTCCGCTTTGCCGCGCATCCGTCCACCGAACACTTTCTCCCTAAGATAACGCGCTAAGGGCGAAATGGAGGGAGGTTGCGATGCACCGGAGTAAACTGATTGGTGATCTAGAAAAGGAAAAATCAGCAATCAGGGTGTTTTTAGGAAAATAGGAGTCTTCGTCGAGGGAAACCGCAGAGACTCCAGCAGAAACACTTGGCCACTCGCAAGAGAAACACCTCTCACTTCGCAGTAGAATTTATACCTTGAATTAGTTGTAGAAAGTTAAAAACTTAGTGTTTCAATCAAGAAACTGGTCCTTCGTAGCCTTAGACCATTAGTCGGCACACAGGTGCAAAAACCGGCAACAACTTGAACGATCGAAAGATCAACCGCAAGCCCTAACAGGAGCTGTTTCGGCGAATTGTGTCGTAGCCTTAGACCATTAGTCGGCACACAGGTGCAAAAACCGGCAACGCTTGAACGATCGAAAAATCAACCGCAAGCCCTAACAGGAGCTGTTTCGGCGAATTGTACGTTGGCTACTAATGGGTTTGATTTTGTGAATTATTTATGATGGATAGAAATCTGTAACTTTGCTGTATGATAAGCGCAAATGTTCTGTTATATTTGAGGAATGAAGCAATGTTTCTGTTTATTTCATGTCAGAAATCGTGGAAAAGAAATATCTATTCGTCAGACGTAGACTGAGGATATTCTGAATGAAAAAAATTGTGATTGTTTACATGACAGTTTAACGTACAGGATACAGTAACACTTAAATGTGGCTTTGTGTTTGTTTTGTATTGGAAATCATAACAAAGAGACGTCCATTTACCAAATATTATTTGAAACAGTTCTAAATTTAAAAAATCGTATTAAACGAGGGTTTAATAGCTGATTCGTTCGATCTTAAGTGTGTAAGAGTGGATTAACACGTTCGTTGCCATCGACGCAGCATATGCGGTGCTATCTATTTGTTAGCGACAACAAACGTATTCATCGTATACCAAATTCATAGAAACTCAACGATACGTATATTTTGTAGAATTTTTGTGGAATTTTGGTGCATATTAGTGCGACATATTAAACGAAACAAATATGTTAGATAAACACAAATAGAGTAACGTGCACGGGAGCAAGAAGAACGAAAGAAAAAGATGGAACAGATACTGGATCCTCTGCCCTTTAATGACTAAAATCGCTCGAGGGGTTGCACACCGGTAAAAGGGGTAGGAAGCATTGTAATTACGCGATCTTCATGAGGGAAGCGAGGGAAAAAACGGCGGGAAGGGACGATGATTCGAGAAAGACAGGAGAAATGGAAAGGAAACGCTTAATAATCGTCTTCAATCGATTAACTGCACGCGTGAAATACACTCATTTCTCGTCTTAACACAAAAAAAAATTAATAAAAATAAAACAAGTGTGAAATAAATTCTACGCTATCTAATATCACGCTGAAACCTAAACGTTTACCAAAAAACAAAGAAAGAAACCTCGTTTCGATAAACACGAACTAAGTAAATGAATTTACGCGAGTTTCATCGGGAAGCTAACAATTAAATATTCCATTCCAGCTGACCATTGAACAAGCGAAAATTACTCTTGGTTTGGCAAAAAAAAAACCATCCGACCGAATAACGAAGCGATCGATACAACATCGTAGCCGCTTTAGTTAAAGCGTAAATCAATACGTGATTCGGGGGTGGGAGGGGAAAAAAAAACCGATTGATAAAATACACAGCGGCGAAACGTGCAATTTAAAAATTACCGCTTAGAAACTGTTCCCCATTTGTCGGCGATGTTTGCACATCCATAGACTCGATCCAAATCACATTCTGTTTGCCCGTGACAGCGCAAACACAGCGGCGAACATCCCCTCCGCGTGTGCATCGCTGGAAAAAAGAGTCGCATCGGTGTTCACAGGTGTCCTCTGCGCGAAAAAAGAGCTGGCCGACAAAGCGCGCCGTTACGCGCTTCCTACCTGTGCACACCGAGAGGGCTCTCGGCCGTTTGTTGTCTCTCCGCGACTCCAACGTCACCGTTTTGCAACAATAATTCATCGCCTGTGTCTGTGTTCTCCATCCCCCCTTTTTCTGCACTCCCTTTCTCACCCTTTTGTCTTTTTTCTTTGCTCTTTTTCCCGGAGTCGTGTCTCTCACCGAACGACAACGAGAACTCTATAATCTTCTCGTTGCGTTTGCAACATCGCCCACCTGATGCCGGGTTTCGGTGTCGCCTTTCCCTGGATTCGCGGAAAACTCGATCGCCGTTTTGCCCCCGTGCAATACGTCGAGATTGAAATTCTTACAAGTGCAGGCCAATTAATCGAGCGGAAACTGAACCGACGATAGACTTCGATACCGCGGCGAGAAGCCGTTAATTTGCGCGAAACGAGAGCGAGCGTCGGGTAACCGAGCGAATGTCGGTGTTTTTCATTAAATGAAAAGTAACTTGATATTTCTGACGCGTTTACCACGCTGGAAAACCGGCGGAGGGAGAAAAATACAGTGTAAAAAGGATACCACGGAAACGGCGAACACTGGGCGGAGACGGTGTTTCCATCGCGGAGTGTTCCCGTGCAGGTATTCGAATTGCAGGTGAATTTCGTGTATCGTACAACGATTTCTTGCGTTTCCCGAATTTATACGAGAAATTTTCGCATTGAGTTACTCCAGACGATTTTTAGTAGATTCTTCTTTCAAGGTGTGAAGTATTGCAACGGCAATAAATTATCGAACTCGGAGTAATCTGGGCGATTCTTTGGTACATTTCTTTTTTACAGGCCTGATATCTTTATAACACTGTCCTTAATTCCATCGCAATAAATTATTAAACTCAGAGTCCAAGAACTTCTGTTACATACTGTATTAACAATTTTTTTCTCAACCTTCTCATCTGGGTCATCCCAAGCAAAATTTCAGTTTTCCATTTCTTCGTGACGAATTTTTATTTTTACCGAGAAACCGTTCGACTTCCCGAATAATTTTACAATACAAACTTTGACAAGTATCCCAGAATTTTTTCAGATCCCCTAAAAGCCTAGAAACAGCACCGTGAGTAGATTTGAACAGAAACGACCCAGTTTGCCCAGCAGAGTGCAAAAAAAGCACGCCTCGCCCGCGCAGGATTAATCCTTGCGAGCAATCGAAACTCATGAAAGCTCATATATCAAACGAACACCCCCTCCGCTAATGTTCAATTCCTACTCGACTATGCGCTACTCTGTATGCAATCGCCTAAAACCGTTCGGTTTAACCAATCCAAGGATCCCTGTGTAACAGTTTACAGGCGCGCATACATCCAGCAACTTCACCGTGGAGTTCAATCCAAACTCGATAACGGCCATCCTATTTCAATTACCCCCCCGAAAACCATTCACCCGTGCTGAAACAAGGACCCTCGACCGCCCGGGTGTGAACACCGTCTAAAAATGCCCAGTCCACCACGATTCATAAACCCGCCATTCACACGTTACCAAATCGTCCCGGTAAACGTGGAAAACACAACAACGCCGACCAGAAAATGCTACTTTTTTTCCAGCAGCAGTAGCACCAGCAATCGCGCCATGTACAAGCGTGTGGAGCTGGCTGGCTGGGTGGCCAGCGGTTGCTGGACAAACGACACAATGGTCACCGCAAAAATATAAATGTTGCTGCACGGTGAAGGGTGAATGGTTGGTAGTTGGAATCACGTAGCCGTGTATCTCTTTTTTCCCCGAGCGAGCTCCGGGTGCAGCAGCAGCAACAGCAGCTTAATGCACTGCAGCGCTACGACAAAACGCACTTTACGCGCGTCAGAAAAATGAGGGAAAGGGGAGGCGCGTGTCGCGCCATCACGGTGGTCAGATACTTTGTAAACAATGTGTCCAGCACGCGCTGGGTTCGCGCCAGTTACAAACTGGATACTACGGCCATTTCGCGGCAATAATTCATCAGGGGGGAACATTTATGCGCGCCGGTGCGCGTCCTCCCTCTCTGCCCGCCAATTTTTTCGCGTCGCGCACCACCCAACCGTCTCTCGCTTCGTGCTTTATACGCTTTGAAAAATGTTTTATTGCGCCGATCGGCGCGATCCTTCTCGCCCTCCAATTCGATTTCACCTCCTCCTCCTCCTCGGCAGCGTCGATGAGAAACGATCTTCCTGCCTCTATATATTTTTTTATTCCCCCCCTCGCCCGCTTTCTTTCTTCCCTTTGTTGGCTCGATGGACCTTTTTCTCTATCCCGTTCGGTCACTCTTCGGACTTTCGGGGAGAGGTTCTTTTTGTGCGACCGAGAGATGGACGGGACAGGGTGTTTGTCTGCGGAGCTCGAGGAGAATCGACGTGGGGAGGTGTTATGGAGATTTAGTGGGGTTATTCGAGGTTTAAATGGCCACTTTCTGGGTACATTTTTCCTGCGGGTTCGAATTGTGGCACGTTCGTTGCTGGAAAATTTTTGAAACCATTATCAGCTTTGCTGAAATAGCTTCTCGAAGATTGGGACAGATTTTTGCTGCCATTTCATGTGCAGGTTTAGTTGTTCGGAGAAAATTCTGGGTAGCTCAAAATGGCCAGGAAATGTTGCAGTTTTCTTTCAGTCTAAAGAATGGTTTTTGATTTTTTGGTCAATTACCGGTTGATAGAAATTGGTTGATAATTTAAATAGGCACCAACTGACCCTTGGAAGATTTATTTTAATGCTCTCTCTAATCATCGTCATAATTAAAACTCTCTTTATTACCAATTTTCTATATTGAAATGTGCACTTCCATAAACATCCACATAATCATCATCAAGCATCGTCTCAAACAACATCGCATCGACAAAACTTGCACAAAGCAACCCGCACACAATCGCCAACACTAATCAATCCAATTCGAAAAAAACATTTTCACTCGGCTTCGTCACTTTTTGCAACGGTGCACAATCAGTACCCCGAAAAAGAGAAGTATTAACAATATCATTGAACATGCATGAACCCCTTTAACAGTACAATTCACTCACTGCGCTAACTACCTTTCCCAACTCTCGCCAACATACATCCGCACACACATACCGGAACCTTTTCGTGAGTCGAAATACGCGAGGACCGAATTAACGCCGGAAGCGCGTGTCGTGGCGGCTTGGCGCGGCGCAAGGGGGTGGAAAAAAGATTGCCGGTTGGAAAATCGCGCGTCCCTGTAAAGAGGGGGGGATGGGGTGTCGGCATTGTTAGGCGGCTTCGTTCGACCGGCAGTCATTAAAGCGAATATTACGGTAATATGGGAAAATTGTGGCTGGCCAAACGAGAACGAACGAACAAACGAAAGAGGAACCGGCGAAAGGGACGGACTAGGTGGCGGCATTTGTTCGCCGCGAGCCAGACCGTGAATTTTCTAGCGACGAGCGATTGCCTGCCGTCGAATACACAAAGCGAGATTGCGTAACAACGGACCAACCATTTCTCTCTCTCGCTCTCTCTCCCTTGGTTTTCTTCTGTCTGTCGCCGTGGTCCTGTGCGCTTCTTTCCCGCTAGCGTTTCGTTCGAGCTGGAAACGCCGTAACAAAGCAGATTGCTCCTAGGCGAGCAGCGTTAAGTTTCCTCGCGGCGCCGCGCCGCGCGCGGGCTTAATGACTTATCAGACGGGAAAATAGCGTGAAAGTGGATTATTCAAATTCTTCGCGTCGCGTATTATTATGCATGGAAAATTATCAGCGGCAGCCTCCACCGGGAGGCGGGTTTGATTATGCCATGAACGAGCTTTTTCGACGCTTGCCAGAGCTTCTTTTGGCAGCGGTGTGTGTTGCCTTTGTCGAAAAGGGGTTGCTGCATGTTTCCCAAAGCGTGTTCTAACCACGATGGTGGATTGTTTCTGTGGGCCAGGTTCGAGAGTGAATTTAGCTGCCGGTTAGTTTTGAAAATTTGTGCAAATTTCTTGAGCGGAGGTAGGATGTAATTGGTTTGTTTTTAATTAGCGGGTACGAAGAATTTCGTTTTAACTGGTTCGATGTACGGTGTGATTAATTTAATTGGTACAATTGAAGTTTCGATAATGTAGACGAATATTAAGTGTCCGGTGCAAATTTAACTTGTGACTGGAATTAAATGTTGATGAAACGTTTTAGACAGTTACTCCGTTCTGGTTCTTGCGCGTGCAACTATGGTGTAATTGATGTTCTGTGCGAATGTAACGTTGTAATTAAACTGTTGTATTACGTTTGAAATATGGGTCATTTGAAAAATGAGCTAACAGGTTCATATCTCTTAATCGAAAATTACTTCTTAAATATTGCATGCTGTCACTGGGGTTCAAACATTTTATCAACATTCCCCTCGTTTCAATACTACAAAAAAATTCTGCCTCAGAAATAATAACAGTAAACAGTATTAGGTAAACAATCGGTGCACTGTGACTTGATAAACAGTCTTTCAGTGAGGTTGAGTTCTCGCAAAACATTCGTCATATCGTTAAATAAATACAGTAATTTTATGTTCGTAAAGCGTCGTTATAAACTATCAAATGGAAAACACGTCCCTTAACCCTTTGGTGCCTAATGGAACACACATGTCCCAAAATTGTTCTCAATTTCCTATCCATTACAGACGTGATCCTCTACAGATAAACAAAAACTTGGCTAAAATCGTTAAACATTCAAACCTAGTCCACAGTAAAAAAAATGTACAATACCGTCTCGTCACTTTGAAAACGATCCCCCTACAATACCGTCTCGTCACTTTGAAAACGATCCCAAAAAAAAAAAAAAAAGAAAAAGGGGAATTCATCTCACTTATCACACACAGCTCGAGCCACGCCAAACCGTTCGTTCGGCCGGTATCACGAATCGCGTCACGTTTCGAAAAATGCTCGAGGGATTCTCACGTTTCCGGTAGAAGGTACGATAGAGCGCCCCGCGAGAGTCGAAATATGAAATCCACGCACGACATGGGCGTGTTTCGAGCCCTCTCGATAATTCAGAAAATCGATTACACCAGGGTGAAACGGGCCAGGCCTTTTACGACTCTGGTCCGTATTTACGTTACAGCCGAGGAAATCCGCGTCGGGCGCTGTGCGGTGGCCGCGTTGCGTCGATACGCCGCTCCAACCGGAAACGGCCACACACAGCCCGTGCACGCTGCATATCCGCATTGTTATGGCCGCGTTTCCGGTTGTTTGTCCTACGAGAGCAGACCTACTCTGGAAATCTACTCGTCACTGGTGCATCCGCGTTTCTCCTCTCTGCGAGACGAAGCTTCTTGCGCCGCCGCTTCGAGCGTCGTAAAGAGACGTCTTATCGCGCTGATAACGCGAGAAGTCGTCTGCAGACGACTCTCTCGAACAGGAAGCTCTTTCTCTCTGTCCTAGAATAGCAGAGTCGTAAAGAATCGACGATCTCTTTTAGTTTCGCCAAGTTGAATAATTTCCGATCGATGCTCTGTGACTTCGATCTTGCGGGGTCAATGAACTATCCGTCGTTGTGTTGGGGTAGATTAAGTACAGTGGATCGTGAGCTTAGTGGCACAGGTCTACGAAATGTTACTTTTACTTGGAATATCTGAAATGTTCAAAATTTTTTAAAATGGCAATACTTGACACGAAACATTTTGTACAAATCTGAAGACTTGACACGTTCACTGCCACGCCAGATTTACATATTTTGCTCGGGGGAGCAAACCACAAGAAAATAATATTATGATGTTCGAAATTTTTAGTTGACAGTATTCGTTTTAATTTAATCACTCGAAACATTCGAGGCCCTCGTGAAATTGACACGTTGATAATTTAAAGCTTGTTCCCATTAAAATTCAATTTCACCGTGCAACGTCCTCGTTATATACGCTAAATCCAAATTTCCATTTTTTGGACCTCGCTCGTACGTCACAGAAACTCTGCGAAATTACCATTTTTTCCCGCAAAACAGCGTTCGCTGAGAGAATGGTAATAAACGTGCGGCGATTGGAGATTTTTGTTAGCAGGAAGCGTGATAAAATCGCGATGGCCGGAGCGCAGAATTGTCGGCATTGTCCGGAGAGCAGCAGGTGCCATTTCGCGAATGGCAACGTTATCGCGCATTCTCCGGCTATGCCAGGTTATGCCAGGGGTTATGCGTGGCCTATTCACAAGTGGCCGTGCACCGTGTTCAAAGGACCATTACGAAAATGACCATTAAAATAAATTACTCTCATCGCGGGGCCACGTACGTAACGGCCGACAACGCTGCTCAATACCTTGGAATACGTGACACGGAAATAATCGGCCACGTACGAATCAATTTACGCAAATAATGGCCGTAGGGGAACGTAGTAGGGGGTCAACCTGTGAAATTTCAACCGCTGGAAACATTCGATCCCTCGTACAACCGACGAGAACGCTTTTGCCCAAAAATTTCGTTCGTCCTTCGGACGAGTTTCTGCCGTTCGAACCGGCACACGGGCGAAATTTTCATGACGAATACCCGTTCGAGAAAGAGAAATCGCTCTCTTGTTCGGTTATTTCGGGCTCCAGATGGTCCAAGTCGTATTTCACGGCACTTCCAATGGATTATTGAAGATGAGATGAGCGATGGTGGGCGAGGATCCTCGTTGAGATTTTTCCGAGTGTTTGTTCGGCTGTAACGGCCATTCTGGTTAAATCGCTCGTCGTACGTAACTTTATGCTTCGTTGGATAAATGTAGCGTGAGTTATAAACGAATTAGAAACTCGTCCCTTAGGTTTCTAAAGGGAAACGAGTTGGTGATTATGAGAATTTCAGTTTCGTCTTTATTCCTCTGATTGTGACAGAATTATCCAGAATGGAAGAACAAATTTTACTTACAGTAACTGTATAAATTTAATTTAATCTCATATTTTTTACATTTTTGAAGCAATCGTAGTGGAATATAAAATCTCAAAATGGGATAGAGTTCATTCAAATTACGTTTGGTGGAATTTTTTAATTCAGAAATTATCGAACTAATTTTACATCGAATAGAGTCCGTCATTTTTGCTTCGAAAGAACAGATCGCCTCTGTCGATAGATAAATAACGGAGAGAAAAGAAGAACCGACGTTCGTCGAGGTATTTTTGTTCTTCCTCCGCGTCGATCCCTTTATTTTAACGCTGAATATTACCGTGTTTAGAGGAGCGAACCGTGGCTAGAGCGTTTGACGGCGAATCGAGTGGCGGTACATCGAAATCCTTTTTCGACGCGATTCAGCAAATATTGACGCTCGCGAATTGAAATTTGCATGGACGGCGAAATTGGCAAAATATTCCTGCTCGTAAAAGAACGTTCGGCGACGCGCGGCTCGTGCAGCGAGAAATGGAAACCCGCTCGACGACGAAGTCGTCTTCTGTTTCTCTCGCGGGAATATCGTTCGCCGGTTGACGCACAACTGAACTCTCAAATTTAATATCACGCGTTGGGTCGCATCTCTTCAATCGAGTTACAGGCCGGAGGTGAAATATGGCTTGTTTTAGTCGTGATGAAGCTAATTTAAGAGATATCGGGATTGTGTTTGGTTCAGTTGTAAGTAATGTTTGAGACGATGTGCAGTCGTTTGGAAACTGGAAGGGAAATAGGAAAATTGTAGGTAACTTAGACGTGAACGAGAAATATTCTTCCTCTGTTAATAGTGCAAAAGTATTACACTAAGAAGTAGAAGAGAGCTCAATTTAGTTGTGTATGAAGGTTTGACGAAGTTTGAATAGTAAGAAAATTGTACCTAATTTGAAATGCACAAGAAATATCATCTTTCTTAATTAATAGTATAAAAGTATTGCGCTAGAAAATATAAAGAGTGCTCAATTTGGTTGTATATGAAGGTTTGACGAAGTTTGAATAGTAAGAAAATTGTACCTAATTTGAAATGCACGAGAAATATCATCTTTCCTAATTAATAGTGTAAAAGTATTGCGCTAGAAAATATAAAGAGTGCTCAATTTGGTTGTATATGAAGGTTTGACGAAGTTTGAAGAGCAAGAAAATTGTACCTAATTTGAAATGCACGAGAAAGATCATCTTTCCGACGATGTGCAGTCGTTTGGAAACTGGAAGGGAAATAGGAAAATTGTAGGTAACTTAGACGTGAACGAGAAATATTCTTCCTCTGTTAATAGTGCAAAAGTATTACACTAAGAAGTAGAAGAGAGCTCAATTTAGTTGTGTATGAAGGTTTGACGAAGTTTGAATAGTAAGAAAATTGTACCTAATTTGAAATGCACAAGAAATATCATCTTTCCTAATTAATAGTGTAAAAGTATTTCGCTAGAAAATATAAGGAGTGCTCAATTTGGTTGTATATGAAGGTTTGACGAAGTTTGAAGAGTAGGAAAATTGTACCTAATTTGAAATGCACGAGAAAGATCATCTTCTCTAATTAATAGTGTAAAAATGTTACACCAAGAAATAGAAGAGAGCTCAATTTAGTTGTATATGAAGGTTTGACGAAGTTTGAAGAGTAAGAAAAGAATTTTATTTCTTTATTTACATATATGGACAAAGAAGAGTATTGATAAAAATTTTTTTACAACTGTCACTTACTTAAAATTGTCGAAAGCATCTGTTATTTATGTTAAATCTCAATTCAATCAATACAATCCTGCCCATTCCCACAAATCATACACTTACGAAAAAACTTGAAAATCCCCATCCGTTACATTCTTCCCTCAACAGCGTCAAACTTTCCCCTCTTCTGATCGTTCAGGGTAACATTTCCTTATCGCACAGTATAAAACAGAAAGAAGAATCTATTTTACAACCTAACTAAAACTACTTACACACTCGTCCAACGAACAGACAAAGGAACCTTACTCCCTCCTACTCACTGTACTACAAAAATTTCCAAGCTCCACTGGAAATCACTATGTCCAACCATGCTCCCTCCTTTCTAAATCTTCCCCGTCCAAGGTCACTCAATCGATCATCCCCCGTTTGCGTGCAGCGGGATATCGAAGTTAACTCGCGGATGCCCTAGTAGAGGCGGCCTTCGAGAAATCTTATTCTCAACACGATCCGGTCGTTTTTCAGGGTCCGGTCGGGGAAGTGGGCGGCGTCAGGCTGCCGTTGCAGTCATTACATGGGTACGGATCTGTGTTCATGTACTCGGCGTCGACGAGTCCCGGGGGTGGAGGTGGTCAGGGTGGCGGAGGCGGAGGTGAAGTGACCCTCCGCCTCCGCGAACCCGAGGACATTCCCGAAGAAGTTCTTGCACGCCTCGAGGACACAGCCACCCTCTCCATCTCTCTTCAAGGCGACGCAGTGTTGAGGCTGGGGGCGGCTGGTACAGGTAAGTCCCCTATTCTGTCCTGATCTTTCGGTATTTTCGACCAAGAGGATGCTAACTTTGCGATACGACCAACTTTCATCGTGGATCTCGACAAGTTTCTTCTTCCTTCAGAGTGTTTTTCTTCTACCTTTTTTTCCTGCTTTTTTTTCTTTTTGCCGCCGCTGCTGCTGTCTTCTTGATGGAGTAGGTTTAAGTATGTCTAGAGAGAGTTGTTGGACAATCGTGAATCGTTATTACGGGGGACAGTGTGGAATTGAAGCTGGACGTATGAAAGTTAAGAACGCTTTAATCCTTTCGCTGTTTTATTTGTATGATCTGTCAGTTTATTTCATTTGATGTTTGAAGTATTTCGACAGGCAACGCGTAAAATATATGCAAAATGTAGTTTTTCCTACTTTTTACTGCATATGTGAATAAATTTAGTCGTGAAAGAGTGGAACGTTTTTAACAGCGAAAGGGTTAAGTGCTGCAGAGTTGGTTCGTTTTTGAAGCAGGTAGATTTCAATAAGGATGTTCACTTTCTCGAGCTAATTTTAATAAAAATTGAAACAGTCGGTAGAACAGAAGCATTTTTATAAAAATATATTTTTACTATCAAACACAATTAGGAAGACTTCTATGAAACTTAATCACGAAAGTTCCTTTTCTTTTTTCTTTGAAAGTTTCAATATTTTTCGTTTACATAAATTCGAAGTGTTTTAGTTTACCAGAAAATTACTGTTAACGAAAAAAGTTACACATCGAGAGGCAAATTACGGCGTAGCAAATATTCTTCGGCTGATTTACGATTAATCAGAGACAAATTAAAAAATTGTTACGGTGGTCGAAGTCGCGGGACCGGCTGGACGATAAATAATTGGCTTATACGGTGCATAAATTCCTGCGGGATCCCAGCTTCTGTGAAACTTACCCCTGAATTTATTATAATGGGGATCGTCCCCTCGTATTTTTGGGATCGCAATTAATTTTCTCGTTTTCGAAGCGCGCGCGTGTGGCCCAGGCCAGATTAGCCGGCGCATTTGCACCCGCGCGTGCGGCCTAATACAGAATTATTTTACTGAAATACGCCGATCCCTGGCACGCATTATCGCCGATACTTTTGTGCGATGCATTTTTCCCTGATAAGCTGGCCATTCGTTTCGTTTTATGGGCATCGATGCTGCTACGGCTAGACTTCTCGTGGAATTTGTGAGCTCGATTAGTTTTGAGAATGATGGCTGTGTTTGCTGATACCAAGTAGATTTTATTAGCTGTTAAATATTATATCTACACGTTATTATACTTACACGAAATCGTGTAAGGGTTCGTATAGTTAATTGTAGCAAGATTTAGACGAAGTATTAAATATTTTATTAAATCTAGAACACAAATTTTATATTTTCACTTCAAAAAGACCGCTAAATTCAATAAACTTAAATAAACGATTTTTACAATTTTAATGTTAACTCCTTAAGCTGCGATTTTTTTTCTGACTATGCATGTAAGCGTCAGTCATTTACTGTTTGAGTACTGTATCAAGTGACAAAAGCAAATCTGTTACAGATTAATTACATTTAGTAATCCTCAGTCTTACAAATTCAATCGAAACTTAGGATTACAATTAATGATAATGTAACTGTTTTCTGTTGTTGTTGTAGGTTAAGGATTAATAAAGTTAGCAAACAAAAAAAAATACAAATATTTTTACCGTATTCCCAAATTTCTAATTATTCAAAAATTGATCTCTCAGCTGATTACTTGAGTGTTGCAAAATTCTAAAATTTTTGTTAAGTTACTTTTGGGGAATCTGAGGGTGACATTTCTTCAAATTTAAAAGACAATTTGTACACCTCCCTGAAAAATTCAAAATTCCCTATTAAACGATTTAGTAATTGATAAATAGATAAAAGAACAAATCAGATTTATACAGAGAAAAAATTAGTACGACTTCTACGCTAAAAGGTACCTAAAGAAAAAGGAATCTCCGGTGCAGCTTAAAAATACAGGGAGAATCAGCGACGTCTTGAGAAATCTAAATGAACGCGGTACTCGACGCCCCCCCGTGCCGGAATCGTGGGAATCGATTGCATTAACGATTAACCCCGAAGGAAATGGAGGCGTAACCTCCATCGGGTCTGCTTTCTCGACAAGAAGAACGGAACTTCCAGATTGCTTCAGTTTTGTGTAGTTCCATTGAAACTGAACGTCTACCTCTGTTTGGTCGCCGGCGCACCTTGATCTCAATAAATCGTTTTAAAACAGCGATTGCAACCTGGGCTCGGATCGCGTTTCGAAAACTCCGTCTGGAAAATAAAAGTTCTCTTATTGCCGAGGCGCGCCTCTTCGGGCGTGGATTCTCGAGCACCGCCGAATACGAAATTCGATCTGTTTATTTGAAGTAAGTTTTTCGACAGCGATCGTCTTGCCGATACCTTTTCACCATTTTTCTTGTCGAGCGTCTCGCGGGACTACATTTTTCACGACTTGCTTTTCAATATCGTCCTTGTAAGTTTGTGTCGAACTTTCGTGTAAATCATGACGACTTCGTGTTGCTTGACAAAAATATCTTATTTTTTAACTCTTTTAAATATGTTTTCAATTGGCCTCAATTACAGTATATACTCCACAAGTGTCAGACCGCAAGGAAGCTAAACCTGACACATGTAGAATCAGGAACTACGTTTTCGAGCCTCGCGCCCGCCTTTGTAGTTTGCCGAACGTAGACAAGGACAGCGAATAAAAGATCCAGGCAACCAAGCGATTTAAATATCAACTTTTTTAATTTTACGTTTTTTTATCCCGAAATTTTTCTTAACATATTGATGAGATTTTTCTGATGAAAATGACATAAAACACGACATAATTTGAACAACATTTACTTATTAACACGTTCACTGTCACGCCAGATATTTCACTGTATTGAGATAAAACAGACGCCCTGTATTACATTACATAGAGTCGGCCTACCGTCTGACTGACACTTGTAGAATCGGCCCTACATTTTTTTTGTTTTTTACGTGGAGGTAGGCCGACATTAAATAAATTACTCAATAAGTATTAGTAAAGTATTGATAAAAAAACAGCGAGCGAGGATAACATAGGCGTAGGACCATCTATACTGACACTTGTAGAATCCAAACTGACTGACACTTGTAGAGAATTTACTGTACTCCTTTAAGAGGGTGCACCATCCTGAGAAAATAGGTAAAAATTTTGGAAAATGTAGGGTCGATTCCAGAAGTGTCAGTAAAATGTAGGGTCGGCCTACATCCACGTAAAAAAAAAAATGTAGGGTCATTTTTTTTTAATACTTATTGAGTGTTTAATTTAATTTCATAATATATCGCTTTGGATGAATTACAAAAACAAATTGCTAAGAAATTACATTAAATACCTGTACACATTATTCGTCGAATGTAGAGGTCGAGCCACCGTTTGGTTGCCAATTGTTTATCACATAGAGTTGGTCTACCTCCACGTAAAAAAAAAAAAATGTAGGGTCGATTCCACAAGTGTCAGTAAAATGTTGGGTCGATTCCATAAGGGTCAGTAGTCTGTTTACTGTCACTAGTGGAATCCAAACTTACTGACTCTTGTGGAGAATTTACTGTATTCTGTAATACTTGTTGTATACTCTGTTATTACTGTTGCGAATTATTGTGGTATCCTGTTAGGTCGTTTGGTTAATTTCAGTTAAATTTTCATCGAGAGCGACACTCTTTTTATCATATTTTTCTTGGCTGTCTGCGACATTTTCACGAAAAAGTAGCTCGATCTCTAGATCGTCAGTTCAGTGCCAGATGAGGACCGAAATAAATAGAGGTTGCAAAGACCTGTATCTAACAATAAGTTACACACTAGACGAGTTAGAGTTTTCTGCAACGGATAAATTAATTTTCACCCTGTATAATAACGCGAATATGTCTCCGTTGATCCGACGCTGTGCGGTTAAGTGGGACAGAGAACGCGAATGAAAAAAGGGAAGCGTTCGAAAAGGGGAGGACCAACTCGTTCAAGGACTCATTAAACCATCACGAAGCGGACATTCGTTCGATCGTGTATTTTTCCGGGAAACACCGGACACAAAAGCGAGAAATTCCCGTGGAATGACAACCCGAAAGCAACAGAGAGAGAGTCCAGGATGCGGCTCGGCCGAAACGGATTAAAACTTTTATCAGAGCTTTCAAAGGCAGCTGGTCCACGGGACAGAGGGTGCCCCGTGGCTTCGCCGAAAAGAGGATTCGTGGAACGATCGAACGTTAACTTCCGGACGATTTGTCAGAGCCTTTCGCGGAGGCGGATGCCGCCTCTCTTGCGCACGCCGCGATAAATCCCGGATTTTCATAAGTTCCCTCCTCTCCTATGGTCCCTGTTCGACCACGTAGAGGGAGAGAGAGAAATGCGAGGCAAACCATCGAAAGCCTTTTCGCCTGCCTCTCCGGTGCGACGTTCCCTCTGCGCTCCTGTGTCTCGCATTCTAAGCGTCGTTCGTCGGCGATCGAATCGAGATATATGCCTGAGTTTCTCTTTTCTCTTTTCTCGCGGCTCGCAGGCACGGCGGCTGGAAAAGAAGGAGCGCAAGAAGGGGCGAGATTTATCGAAGTTGCGGCTTGTTACCGGGGCTTTACGCTTCCGGCACGGGCGCCTGCTCGAGAGCCGCGATAAAGGTGCTAGCAATTGATTAAGAGGGTCGTTTGTGCCAAGGAAATGCTACTTCAAACGCGACCCCCGCCCGATCCGAGCCGCTTTTCACAGGCCTCTTCTGTGTGCCGCGGCGCTCTTGGATTCTTTTGTACAAGCCCGTCTGGCGTCAAAACTGCCGTGGTAATCCGACGGCTCGCCAGAGAAATCGTGGATCCGACGCTTTATGCTCGGTAATCTGCTGCGTTTTCGCTCGATGCTTTTCTTTCTTTTCTTTTTTGCCGGATTTCAAGTTGCTTTTGTTTAATCGCGTGTTGTGTTAAGGAGCGCGAAGGTGGCTTTGAAACGATGATGTTTTTCAGTTGGAGTATTTACGGGGTAATTGTTCGGTGTCGTTTTTGGCAAAATGGGTGGTTGTCAGTAGTCTGTGAACGTTTGTAGTCAGACAACGGTATTAGGAAAGTGGTAAATGAGAGTGAAAAGTTCTTACAAGTTGATTTAGTTCTTCGTGGAAAATTGTTCTTTACAAAAATAACAGTATAAAGTAGTGTGTGATGCCTACAAAAAATAAGTTTTGGTATATTTGATTAATAAATAGTATTTTGGTAACTAAAAAATGGTTTTCTTGGGGTTTCTATTTTTGGTACATACAGCTTTTTTATATTCTGTTGTAAATTGTTATAATCACACAGATAACAATAAATTCATGCAAATTAAAATCATTCTAAGTGCTACCGTAGTATAGTAACAAATCATGCAATAATTTTCCTACTGAAAAAGTCAGATTTGCAACAAGTTGTCATAGCTTAATTCTAAAGGCAAAGATTCAAAGCTATCTAACCACTTGGTAACTACAACAATTATTATTAAACATATTGCATTATGTTTGAAGCATAAATTATATGAATCTAACCAAAAAATGCATAAAAGAATTATTTCCTTTAAAATTCTCACCTGTGAAGGTTAATATTTTCCTTTAAAAGCTGCAGCGCAGTAGTTTTGACAAGTGTTGGACAGACACCTCTCGACAGTAGTCGACGTACGTTTACGATCAGCCAAGGCTACACGGAAGAAGCGCAGGAAACGAAGTTGAAGTACGAGAAACGGCGTTTTCGAACCCGAGAAACCACTGTCGACGCACGTTCGCTTCTTTTCTAAACCGGAAATTCGACCCGGGGCGTACAATTTCACGAAGGTACACTTTCGAAAACGTGACACGTGAAACGAAACGTTTACATCCTGCCTTTTTATACATAATTTCCGTGGAAAATTTCGACAGCTTCTGTTAAATCTTGCCGGAAGATTGGTGAAAATACGATCGCGCGAACATGTTGCGGCTACGACAATTACATCTCTCAAATTAATTTCATTAACGTTTGAACAGCGACGTAAATATTCAAATATATTTCAATCAGGCCGCTGCGGGCTATAATTACGCGAATTCATTGCTTTAAACATTTATAACGAAGCTGGAAAATAATTGATTGGTGTTCTGTAACGATTATTTCGTGTCTACTTGATTGAACGCTGTTATCTGCCATCCGATCGTGATTTCACCGTGGATCGGTTAGGGGTATTGTCTCGCCGCGAATTTCACGCTTACCTTCCTCCGACAGTCATTTTTTAAGATTAATTTTGTGATTGGCGTGTAATTGCTACCTTTCACGTCGTCCTGAAAATTCAATTCAATCCTTCGTGTTATGTATATTTCACTGTCTAATAAACTTCGATGTGAACAAGTTGCCTGATAAATTTCCAAAAATTTTGGTGATTGTGAAAATTTTCTCGCTATCGAATAGAAAAACGAAACGAACTTGTCGAATCAGCTCTCGCGCGAAGTTTCGCGGATTATTGTGCTGCAAAATTCGAACCACAGACTTGATCATAGTTGGTGATAAGCATTTTTGCTCTAAGCTTCCTTACCAAACATGAATAACACTGTCGCCACGACTTGCTTAGAATTTCAGCACTGACTCTAAGAACCTTTAAATTTTAGAATAGTACCTAAGTACCTTCGAATTTTATAATAGAACCTCGAACAAATGACGTCAATTGCACCCTGAAAGCTTATTTTCCACACAAGTCCCGCGATTCACAAAAGATCCCATCAACTTCCAATCCATCCAAAAAATCTTACCCTACACTCGCGCTTCCCTCGACAACTTTCTTCGACGAGAGACTCGCGAGGCAGCGCACGCGTCACGATCTGAGCGTGAAAACGCGTGTTAAAGCTTCCGGCGGCTGGTGTAACGCCGTAAACCTGCGAGGAATGAAACTAGGCGCAATAAAGGCGGGCAGAATACTCGTCGCGCGGGGCAATAAGTCTGAAATATGCCAGCGTTTTATTTTCACCGGGCGGAATACCTGCGAGGGGAGAGAAAGAAAGAGCGCCGGCCGAGGAAAAGAGCGGCGCTTCGCGACCAGAGAGAAACTCTCTCTCTCTCTCTTGGAGGAAGGAGAGTGGATTTCGCGTCGGAGAAAAAAATGTCTGCGGTGTGCGCGGTTTACATGGCGAACACGAGGGGGGCTGCCGTGCACGCAAACAATTCCTGTGGAGCATGCGCCGCGTGAATACGAGCGTGAGACGTGCGAGGGAGCGAAAAGGGGTGGCGAAGGGTCGAACGAAGGGAGAGAAGGGTTCGTGAACACATACACACGTGCAGAGCAGAGAGAGAAGACCGTGGTTGGCGGAGAAAAATGAAGGTATGGGGGTGTGTACACGCGAGACTCGGCCGGAAAACTTTGCGGGCAGAGCAATTCTCGTTATAACTTCGGCCCTGCGGAAACTTAAACTGCTGCCGGCCGAACACGCGCAACTTTCAGCCGTTTTCCTGCCCGGGACAATCGTCCCGCTTCTGCCGCCTGTTCTTCAGCTGGATAGACCGCGCAGGCGATAGAACGATCCTCTCTTTACTCGTCTCTTTTTTTTTTCTCTCTACCCGCTTCCTTCGTTTTCTCTCCGTCTCTCTCTTTTTTATTCCGCCTCTATGGTAAGTTGGTCTCTTTCGAAGCGTCGCCACGGAACGCTGCCGGCTTATGGGGAAATGTGCAACACGCCGCGTTGCTCTGATCTCTGCTGGTGCAGGTGCTTGGGGAAATTTGAAATGGGAGTTTTTGGGTGGATGTGCTGAGGGACGTAATTGTAGCGAGGGATAGTTCAGGTTTGTGAGTGCTTTTTATTGGAGCTTGTGGTTCTTTGATGGAGTGAAGTAAACGTGCTACAATTCGTTGGGTATAACTTGTGAAAATTCTTTTAAATAGCGCTCTCATCGGTGACAAGGATGAGCAAATTCTCCTAATTTTAAAGACAGCTCAAAACTGAAAACTGAAGGACATTCTGACACATGTCACTATGTTTTTACTGGATCAAGTGCTTCTTTGAAGGAGTGAAGTATCTTGTACGAATTCGTTCTGCATAACTCCTGAAAATCCCTTTGAACCTCGCTCTTATCGGCAACAAAGACGATCAAGAGACCCTAATTTTAGAGACAGCTCAAAATTGAAACGTGCAGAACATACTAGAACGTACCACTAATTTTCTTTCAATACAACCATCATTCTCGAGAACCTCCAAGCATCATCCGCCAGCTCCCGGCGCCATAATCCCAAAGAATCGGCTCTCCATAAAGAAAATGAAATAACCTTTGGAAATCGATAGCTTTCCTCTCGCAGAAGCCTCGCCACCGATAAAATACCCGAATTCATACAACGCTGGGTAAGCAGAGGCGACATTAAAAGACCCAGAGCGCGATCCTCGTTATTCCCGGTGGCTTATCTGAAATTTCGAGCTGGATCCCGCTATCGTATCTCCAGTTCCCCTTTATCTCCCGCCAGATAACCATTAATAGGTCGCCCGCCGGGATCCGCGGTGCTTTTTCTTCGAACTGTAATCACCGATCGAATCTTAATCCCACCTGAGTGTGTGTGTGTGTGTGTGTCTATGTACGCGTGTCTCAGCACGGTTTCCGAAGACGCTACGGGACGCCAGCTGCCGTTATCCTGGCATCACGTATTTAAGAGGGAGCCGAGGGACACGTAGCCCTGTGCACGAAACGAAGTTTCAGCCCCGCGTTCGTGCGGCTTGCACGTGTTCCATGGCTATCGGGGCCAGGAAATCGTCGAACCCAGTCCAAGGGAAGATTTAGCCGTGAAGACGCGAGGTAGCGCGCCTCTCTGGCTTCGTTAAAGCTATTCACAGCCGTCGCGTGATCTTGTCGCCGGTTGATTCCTCCCTAAACTCTGCAAAGTGTCGCTCCACGAAAAGCTTCTTGCTTTCGCCGTCTCTCACGGCCGAGTTCTCCCCGCTTTCTTTCGCCGTCACGTACCCGTCCTGCGTCGCGCTGTTTTCTGCTGATGCCGCGACGGACGCGCGAGCTTTCTTTTCGGCGGGAGCGTCGCTGATGCGGAATTTTCTGGACGCTGCTGGCAGACGTGCTGATTGAAAAAGTTGTTCGGCGAATTTCACGCTTCTCTTTTTGTTTCCGCGGCGTGAATCGTTTTCGGGAGGACTGTAGCCCCGGCGAAAGAACGATTGAGAGAAATGTAATTAGAAGAAGATAGAAAAGTTGACACTGTGTCCGCTCGAATTCCACGCTGGTCGACAGGTGTGCGTTCAGAAGAAGACCCTGAGGAATTTGACGTTGCGTCCGTTAGAATTTCAGACTGATCGTCGCGTGTGCGTTCAAGACTGCAAATTCGAAGGCTCGGGAAAAAGTCGACAGACGAAAGTTCCCGAAAGTGAATGTCGGAGAAATCTGAGAAGCTGTCGGATCTTCGTGGGGGTGGATTTCGCGAGAGAGAAAACCCGGTGAAATTATCGTGATACTCGAATGCACGGCGGAGCTGCGTAAATTATGAACGCTGTTTGACTTCATGCCAGGCTACACCCCGTAACCAGTGACCAACCCTGGTTGACACGCGCGCAACGGCGCGGAGGATAAATTTTCATAGAACGATGCGAGATTGTCAGCCGCCGTGCTCTCAAGCGACGCGCTTTTTCCTGCGAATTCTACTACGTTCCGTTGCCAAGTTTCCGGACCCCTTTTTGGAGCTTGCTCGAGTTATTCGAGCGTTCAGTTAGCTTCACCTTTTTGCACATCTCCCGCGTTGTTTTATACGAACAAGCAACTGATATCTCTCGTGTGTAGAACCGTACGAAGAAAGGAGTTTGTTGGAGTTCATTGAACCTTTGAAGATGTTTTCTTCCATGCCGGAGGGTATTTTAATGAAGAGGGCAGTCGTTGCCTAATGGTACATGCGAATTGCTCGCTCCTTTCGATACGATTTTTGGGGAAATGTGTAGGCAAGAGAAAAGTTGGAAATTTTTTAGGTAAATAGTGAAGGCTGTTAAAATTTTTCGGTTGGAATGCAGAGTTTTAACTGCGACGATATTAGAATACAATTCGAAAGGTTAGAAAGCGATTCGATATGAGCTATCAGCAATTCCAAACTTCGGTCTTTGGTACATCTTATTTTTTATTACGACAATTGTAGACAATTATTATTAAAGTTCGTCATTTTCCGATTTTACCTATAAATTGTGAGTGATATTATTCATATACGAAATAATGTAAGCTGAGACTTTTCGAATATAATTTTTCAGTGAAGAAACTTGCCAGTAATAGAAAGTGCGAATAATTAAACGTCACTGGTAGATTTTCAGCAGTTATGATAATGGAAAGTTTAATTGCTATTGATAGCGACGTGGTTGGTCTTGGACATCAGATGGTTAAGGGGTTTCTAGCCTGAGTAATGAAGCAGTGAAAGGTTAAGCTTGTTTAGCAGCATCCAGTCCGTAATTCTACGGTCCAAGTGCACATTTTAGCATTCATTGCGATTAATTCCGTTCGAGCGTCTAGGTGCAGTATAAAATAGAGTCGTAATTAAATCATCGAGTCGCATAGTGGATTGTTGAAGATTTGCCAGAAGCGGTGCCAAAGCACGTAGAACGGCAAAACAACGAAATCGGAAAACGAGCGGAAAGAACATATGAGCCGAACTCTCTTCGGTAAAGCAGAGAAATTTCTTCTTTACTGTTGTCTCTTGGACACTGAAAACAAGTAGTATTATTATTTTACCGTGGAATTACTTCCGTTGTTCCGATGTGCAAATGAATTTCAGTTATATCTGATGTAGACTGCTTAAATGTAGAAACCTTTAATTTTGTCTTCTTATTTTTGCTATTTGTTTTTTAAATCTCGATGCATCTTCACAGATGACGTTCCGAATTTGAAGATTGTTTAAGCATTAATTTGTTTAATTATTCATAAAGACAGGAAATATGTGCAAAGTTTGGACGCAGAATTTCAAATTTCGATACCTAAAGAAATATCAATTCTGTAAAATTGAATTTATTGACACTTTATTTTACTCGTGCATGGCAAGACTTTCAGAATCAAATTAAATTGGCAAAAACTTACAGTGTTATATGAAATTTTATTTCATTTTATTATACAAAATACTAAAAAAAATTTTCCAAGTTTATTGACACTTGTTTACAGTATTCAGTGGAGAATTCGCAAAATTTATGAAATGTGCCAAACCTGGCTTTCCTGATCCTGTCGAACTTCGCCTCGAAATTTGATCAGGCTTCCATCAATCGAAACATGTTTCTAAATAAAATGAAATAAATTTAATTTTAATAAAATAAGGAAAAAATAGCCTAAAGAATTCCCCGGTGGATTGTTTTGTTCCTTCAAGAACTATTCTACACCGCAAACTTACAAGCAAAGCTTAATCAATCACGACAAACACGAACCCATCACGGGAGAATGTCTGTGCTCCCGTAGACAAAGCCAATATCTTTCCACTCGGCGATTCGTCATAATGAAGCTTCTTGCATCCGCCGATGATACCGAAAAGGAACAAAAGCATTCTGCTATTCCTCCACTCCGAACATCTCTTTTACGCGACAAATTGCGAAACCGCGGTGCTATAGACGTGTACCACCGCTGCTGTCGAACGCGGCGTCGGCGACAGCGGCGCGTTTCTGTTTCTAATTCCACGCGACCCGAAAAGACGCCGCGCTCGTTCGAGATTTATCGTTCAATAAATCGCGGCACGCCGGGAACGAGTTTACATGAAATTAAAGCCGAGCAGAATGCACGCTGTGACTGGCTATTGTCCGCGACACGAGGACATACCCGAATACCTCGTGAATCGCGCGTTGTCGCCGCGGTTTCGGTTCCACGCTCAAGGAGCCACTTTCTCCCGGGATGAATTCGTCGACAGAAATTCGTCAATAGAAATTTATTTGTTCACTTCGTTTTCCGTGACTGTTTGATTCGGTTGCGCTAACTTAAACGAAGATCATCGGTGAAAAATAGTAGCTGGAGGAATTTTAGAGAGCAGTGATATACATGTTGGTTACGATTGTTTCTTTTATCGTATCGAATGTTTGGTCGGACCGGTGTTTGAAAGAAGCGAATAGACGTTGAACAGTATGTGATTGTGTTTTTAGCTGTTTGATTATTTTCGCTTTTACCGCTGCGTCGTTTTCATTTCGAAAGGAGTAACGGAGTGGTGAATTTTCGTGAAATTTTCGAGAGATACGTGGGAAATGATAGTTGGAGAAATACAGTAGTTAGGTTTGTTAAGCTTAAATTGACGATTAATTAGTAATCATTCAGTAATGTAGAATTATGAAGCGAATCGATACAGCGGACTAATCAAATTTTCACGATCCACGAATTTACTGCTCCGATAATAACGAATAATTTTCGAAACCGTGCAAAAATTGACTTCCTCGTATTTATTGTTTTACGAACACGTCAGCTGAGAAGTATATAGGTCATTTGTAATTCGGCCCGGTCGAATCGTCGTGGAATTTTTATACAAAAGAATATTACTGTCATTTGTTACATCCTAAGAAAATATGTCAACTCGAGGTTAGCCTTCTTCCTACTCCCAATGACGTCAATTCGATGTTAGAAGCACATTCCTCGAATAATCGACGCTCAGAGACGCCCACTGGCCGTTTTAAATGCGTCGGGATCGGGACCGCGTGAAAAAATAACCACTTGAACGTGAGCCTTCCTGTGAGTCACGTGGTGAATCACCTAGATTCGGATGGATTTTCTAAACTATTAGTTCGTCGAATTTCTCTCTCCACCTCAAATATCTCCATTATTCCGAAAAATAAGGGAAAATTTTACTAACAAAAATTGTGTCATTCCAAATAATACATAGCACGACAGCAATAGTTTCTTTACAGACTGAGGCACACAGAAAATCAGACCAATTTTGTTCCTTTTTTGAAAATAAAATGTCCAATTTTTTAGAAGAAAATTTAGTCAAATATCGAATTCTGAGTACAAAAGTACGAAGGGTCGTTCACCCTAAATCTCGCCGTTCCCAAGATACTCGACTACGTCTGTCCTATTACTTTTCCTTCGGAAACAAGTTCGATCGGTCAGTGCTCCGTACGTAAACAAAGAGTAGACGGTAAACACGGTGAAATGGGATTGTTAAACTTTCGACCGCCCCTCGGTATTAATAAGTTTCTCAGTGAGTGATCAAGGTAAACGTACAACCTGTACACAGTAGATTCGACCGGTGGGAGATCAGGCTAGGGCGAGGGAGGGTAGCTGACGCGAAATTAGCCCGAAACGTTTCTCCGGGCATCACGCCGTAAATTAAAGTTTATACACACGGCTGGATCCGCGTTTCCCCTCTCTCAACCTCCCTCCTCCCCACGGCTACCTTTTTCCGCTTCGAACTGTTTCACATCGCGCCCAAGCGAATTCTTTCGGCCGTTTTTTTCCTTCCTGCCGAATTCCACCGCGCAGCCGGCAGATTAATCCGAAAATAACGAGCTGCATGTAAAAAAGGGCCCCCTTCCCCTCCTAGCCCACGTAGCTCGTCCCTTTTTCCTTCAATCCGCGCACGGTTCAACGTCAAGCCGAGCGGCGAGCGTCCGCCACTCGTTCAAAGGAGTCGAACGGGAGTCGCGCGGGGGCGGTCCAGTGCGTCGTTAATTACGTTGAAACAAAACGCGGCTGCCTTGCGAATTATTGATTTCCAACGGTGTTCTCACTTCTGCCAGCGAAATGCTGGCTGAGAGAACTCGCGACTCCGTTTCTTCCTTGCTCGTTCTGTTGGCTCCACAGGTTCGTCAAGCTAGAGTAATTTAGGAAATAAATAATAATGTTTATTCACAGCGCAGTTTTGAATAATAGCAATGACAAGGTGTGAGAGGTTGGAATAGTTCGATTGCGCGAATGTTCAGCACAACGCTAAATGCCCTCTGAGAGATCCAAGTTTTGGGGTCCTCACTCGGTATTTGGGTATCTCAGGTATCTCACTCCGTCGCATTTGTTTCGTTCGCGTTCTTCGTTGCACGACAATGTGTCACTCTTACGCTAGAGCCACTTAGATTGGTGGTTGAGCCGATGATTCTCCGGTCCCATGTGCTGTTTTAGCTTGGTAGAGTGTCTCATCTCTGCATAGCACAGAGTTACCGCAAGTGTAGTAAACAATCAACTCTCTGAGCTCTAACTGTCCCAGTCCTTTTATACATGGCCGTCCGTCAAAAAGAGTGTCTCAAGGAACATGGAAAAAAGGTGAGAAATGAGTCCTGTCCAATGGGAATTACAGGAAAATTCGAGGGCGTCTGAGTCCTGTTTTTCACGCCCTGTCACGTCGTCGGTACGTCAAGTGCAAATAACGATAGTCAGCGTCCACGTGCTGATCGAAGGAAAGTCCAAAAAGTACGCTAGCTCCTGCATTCGTCAGTCGTTGTTCCGAAGAATAAGCTTGCAAGTGCTTAAAAACCAATTAAGCGTTAGGCGTTTGATTTCTAAAAAATGGCAAAGGTTACAGCCGTATCATAAACTTAGGATAATCTGGGATCCTAACACTCTCTGTTCGGCGTATTTTCCCGAGTCTCGCCTCGTTAAATCTTGTTCTACGGTTTACGAGGTTTCGTTGTTTCTGCTTGATACGCTACACAAGGTAGAACGATTTATAAAGCAGAGAGTAGAACGGATTTTTCAAATGGAATCTTCCGATGGAATAAAGTGGATTGAACGAATGGGCTCGAAGTAGCGGTGGTTTGTAGCGATTGTTAACATCTACATCGTTCTATCTTTTATCCAATTTTTCGACCTCGTTTGTTTGCATCTTCTTATCGTCTGCTTAAAATATGAAGAACGCGAAGCTGTGGGCACATGATAGGCGATCTCTAGGTCAGGTGAAACGTGTGTCGAGATTATAAAGTAAGGGATAATACGTGACTTCATTTGCTGTTTGGCAAGTATCCTTGAGCTTCGAATTAGTTTTATATATGCAACATTATGGATTTTCGTAATTATGTCTGATACTCGTGGAAATATACTGCTGTAAGATAATCTCGTACTTCGTCGTACAATTTCACATTTATTAGATATTATATTGCAGTATAGTTATGTTCTGGCACGACCCTTTCATCGTTCCACTAATATTCACCACTGATCTATGAAACTTCATCAAATTATCGTATAATTCTCTTTTCAACTTTGCACATAATTCGAAATCGCTGTCACATTGTATGATAGTATTGCTATAACAAAATATAGTGTGCGATGTACTACCGGTTATCCATCATCACGCACCGCATACACGCGTTATTATGAACTAGTCTGGCAAATTCTAGTAACTCACGTGTCAAAAACAGTTTGCATCACAGCCAATTAACAAGTACCAGTATCTAAATCATCGTAATATGACGCTTCATCAAACCTCATACGCGACTGCAAATCCAGGGTACATTGTAACAAACGAGTACGATATGAGATCACTATGATTCAAATATCAGGTATCTACATCGTCACTTGGTTCATAAAATTCCTGTTTTTGTCGAGATGAAAACAATTTTTCCTCTTTCATGTGAAATAAACAAAATACATATAAGGAATGGCCAAGTTTTTCCAGTATAGGAGCAAAGTACACGTTATCAGTGTGTCTCCTTGATGAAGTAAGCTGCGATGCTTACGAAAAATCCGAATACTGTTCTTGTAAGGACAGAACTTACACACGAAGGCCTCGATAATAATAATTTAACGGTATGAAATTAAAATTAGGTTTACGAGACGCGAGATTTTGGCGCATTTCGAATTTAACAAGAAAAACTGCAGAAACCGTTTAAATTTCTCTCCTATCACATACGTTTATTATAAATTTCATATAAATACCTAATATCACATAGTTTCGTTTATGAGTTAATAGCGTAGTATCGGGGTCTCCATACTCAAATAGGAAACCGAGCAGGAATAATAGAGAGGGGGTTGTTGGCGTAGTGGGCAAAGGCTCGGCTTGCCACCCTGTGGTCACGGGTTCGATTCCCGGTTGGGTCCCTCAAAATTTTTCTACAATAGTGTATATGTTGTTTTTAAATAAAATAAGTTATTTTCTAAAGAAAATAAGTGTCAATTTGACGCGTGTCCGTAGAGATAGAGATCTAGAGATAAAAAAAAATATTTCTCCCTCGCCATTAAGTATTATAGTAATATATGGACACAAGAGCATTTCTCTTTCCAACTGAAAACGCGCTCACAATTCAAAAACAAAATACTTGTTAAGCACGAATTGTTCTCGAAGGACCACCAAAGTATTTGGGACTAGGATATTCTATTGTTGACTATTATCCAACGAGTCAGTTTTCTATCGGTCGTCCGAAGCGAGCGTTCGACGCTCCTTCAGACGCTTCCTTCAAAATACACGCCAAAAAACCAATCAGCGTGTCTAATTACGTCGTCAACGCCCTTCCAGTGCGCGCTTTTTCTTGGAAGGGTTGGAGACCACAACAATTTGCCTTCTCTCGGTATGCTGAACTTCGACACACGCAAGTAATATCCCACAACAACGTACCTCAAAATCAGCGATTTCTCGTCGAATTAAGTCGGCACGCGAGGAACACCTAAAAACTAATTAAACCCAAGAACCAGTAGGCGTGAAGAGCAGCACACCACCGAGACTCATTATCACGCAACAAAACCATCAACCGTCGTGTCCACATCCATCGAACCATCCCCTCCGATTCCTCTGTTCCGTCATTAAAAACAGCTTTGAAAAGCCCCCGGTGTATGAATCCCGGCGCGTAACGGCGGCTTCAAACGCAGCGTCACGGGGCAAAGACGTGCGAATGATTCGACGGAAGAGAGAGAGGAGGAGGAGGCTGGCTGGATGGTCGGTCCCGACGTCCCGTATTTACCGTGCACGGCGGCATCCCGAGGGACCCGTTCCGAACCGGTTATAACCGAGAGCCAGGCAGGCCGGGATGGTGTAATCGGCAGTGCGTTGCTGCGTGGCGCGGCCGTGCGTTCACTACGGCCGCACAAACCGCCCGCATGCCTACCGGCTAAAACAGATGAGCCGCCCGCGATACATATTTTCCCTGGGTTTACCACGATATTGCCGCGCCACTGAGGATACCGATACTCTCACCTTTGGGACGGCCCCTACCTGTCCAGGATCCACGCGATACCGGATAATTGGCGAGGGGCGGGGGCGGGCGGGCTGAATCGATTTTCGACCAGGGAGATCCCTCTTACGAGGTCGCGTTTCCGTGCCGCTTATGAGCTTGGTTAACGCGTTCGTTCTCCACGGTTTTATGTGTCTTGCCGTGCACGCCACGGCGGAGTTTTAGCAAACGGGGCCGTGCAGGGTGAAATATTGGGTAATATGGAGGAAGTAATAGGAGAGGAGAGGAAATAAAAGTGGTGGGCAGTGGGGGGAGATATATCGTGTGTGAATTATGACAATTGCACGGCGAACGGGCGTTGCGTAGGGTGGACTACGGTCGATTCTAATTGTGAGCAGAGAAAGGTGATTTTGTTTATTAGCAGTATATTTTCTTGGTAACTTCAATATTTATTTACAAGAAACTCAAAATGTGACAATTTTTCCATTTATCGGATAATCGACGAATTTTCTCGAAAAAAAGTTGCTGTTTTGAGCGGATAAAGTCGTCAAGATGTTGGAGGAATGGAAAAAGGCACCGAATTAATTGTCAAATGTTAAGAGTAACAGTATTTTTAGATATTTATTTATACAGCACTTTTTCGCGAAGTATTTTAATGGCTTTAAAGGGGCGAGCGACAGAAAGTTCTTGACCTTTCGTTCCTCTGCATAATGCCGCTTTCCATGCAAACGATAAAACTCTTACTACAGGGGGGGACTTTACGTTACAAGGCAACAGCTTTCAAGATAGCCTCAAGATAGATGGAAGTTCTGTCGGCAAGTTTACCCGTTAGCCTTTTGTCGATTTTGTCTTCTTCAATTTAACCATCTGAACCGTTCTATCTCCAAGTATGCACATCGTCCGTCGATTTTCTACTCAGCGATAAACAATTTTCCCCGATTTCTCTCAGCGAGTATGAAATATTCAGCCACCTCGCGACGATATTATTTAGCCGCACTTTCAAGAGTCATTTTTCACCGTTGGCCTTTGAAGGTTAAGTGCTCGAGAATCTTTGAAATTAGCAAATCGAAACCCCTCGAGGAGAGAGGCGCGGAAGGAGGACATTAAAGGAGATTTTTAGGTTCGTAGTACCGGAGATGATAGCAATCTCGCGATTATTGGATCCATTTACGGTATGAAAAGCCTTTGCTGGGAATCTCGCTTCCCTGTCGCACAGGCTTCATAGATGTGAAACCAAGCGCAGTTCATTGTATCAATCAAACGTTAATTACGTGTAATCCTTGATCTGCTTAGGCTGATGAATCCAAACAACATCGGCAACGAGCTGCGTGCTCCTCTGTAAGACAGAATCTGCGTATCGCTTAGGCATCTAAACTGGATTAGCTGTTCAATCAGAGAGGATATTTTCGCTAATTTCATTCTGTCTATAAGTAATCTTTGTTATCGAATAATTATTGAAATTCAACGACGAGGGTAAATGTGAGGAACTAAAATCGCTATTTTTAATCGCTTCAGCTGAGTTTAGGAAATGACGACAACATTCTCAGGCAGATTTACTGGACAATAGTAGCAAATATGTGTAACATTTCTACTGCGTTTGTGATAACCATTAACATAGCAACCATTAACCAGAGTAGTAATGGTTTAATCTACGGGAACAGCTATTAGTTACCGCATCCAATAGAGTATGTTACGAGCTCTGACAGTGCGACCATTCCGTACAACGATATTGCCAAACAGTCACGCTACGATCGCGAACCGTGGATTGTCTTATTCACTGAAGGACCGCGCAAATCAACTAACCAAGTCGTTGTAACTTGACAAATTGAGGAGTGTAATTTCTGTATAGTTAAAGAAGGCTACTTGTACGTACAATTAGTGTAGGCGATCGTTGAAGTTTCTTTTACTGATCTTTTTTTTGAGAAAATATCGATCATCTTTGGCGCCATGGACTGTCCGTGTGGCGCCTAATTTCTGACTGCGCTGTGAGAGTTGCGCTTAATTTCTGACTGCTCTATGAGCGTTGCGCCTAATTTCTGACTGCGCTATGAGAGTTGCGCTTAATTTCTGACTGCTCTATGAGCGTTGCGCCTAATTTCTGACTGCGCTATGAGAGTTGCGCTTAATTTCTGACTGCTCTATGAGCGTTGCGCCTAATTTCTGACTGCGCTATGAGAGTTGCGCTTAATTTCTGACTGCGCTATGAGAGTTGCGCTTAATTTCTGACTGCTCTATGAGAGTTGCGCCTAATTTCTGACTGCGCTATGAGAGTTGCGCTCAATTTCTGACTACAGTGTCAGTACAACGCGAAGTTTGTAACCTAAACAAGATCTAAGCATTGCATTTCCAAAAAAACAGAATTGAAAATAAATTTCTCTAACGCGTCTACGAGTATTTTCGCAATTTTTTTGTCGCGTTAGAGGGGAACGCGTTACACAGGAATCCACTGTATATCAAACTGTGACACTGTACCATTGCTGTAACCCACGCAACGTAACAAACTCTCCAACAAAAGGAAAAAAAGGAAATCCGTCGTCCATATTGACGGTAGGAAAAGGCCGGTGCGCGAAACGACTCCCAAGCAACGGTTTAAAAGTGAGGGTTGGGATCTTCTGGCCCCAACTCGGAGGCACTCGAATATTTCAGCCGGTGCCGCGTCTAAACTCGTTCCGCGTTACGACGTAATGGACGCATTCAGCTAAAAGCGTGATTTCGCCGGTCAACGGAAAGTTATAGTCCGTAATTGAAGGTACGGTAACAAGAGTTACAGCAAAGCGAGCGAGTTAGAGAGAGAAAGCGGTTGGCAGCCTCGGGAGCGTTTACGAAAACTACGGCCGCGTAACTCTCGGCGAAGAGTGGCGGCCGGGCGAAGCAAGTGGCAGGGTTTAAATTCGAATTAGCCTACAGGCGAGAGATCCCGCTAGCCCCTGGACAAAGCTAGCCACGGTATTAAGCCATTAGACCGTAACGAGAGTTGATTAAGTGTGCGGAGCCGGGGGTCCGCCACGACATGCAAAAAGTACAAACTGCGTGGCACACGGGACACGCTGGGAATGCGAATCGAGGGTGGAAAGAAAAAAAGAAAAAATTGAGCCGGCCGGAAACTGGCTTGAACGTTCCTTTTTTTTTTCTACCTTCCTCTGTTTTTTTTTTTTTGCTCTTTTTCTTCGTCGAACGTAGGAGCCACGCGAGTACCCGGCGATAAAACCAACGATGTCACCGGCGTTTCTTCCACTGTAATCGATTTCGATTACGTCGTTCGGATACGTTCCGCTGTGTCGAGCTTTTAGATTGGATCGATGCGTGTTTCGGCGCGTTCGTCGGATTTTTCCAAGTTTTTTCGGATTAGAAGGAGCTCCGCTTTGTAACTATAGTTCAAACGCATTGAAGTTTTTTTTTTTCGAAAATTTAGTTTGCAGATGGCGACGATTACAATTCACACATTTGCAACGAATCGATCCATACACAAAATTTTACTAACCAGAATAGAAAAGTTTGTAAAAAAGTACCATTCATCGACCACCCAATTCGTATTTTTAAAAAAACTGAATAAATAACGCGAAACAATCGAAGAGTCATCAGCAGCGACAAGATCGGCTAATCACCGCGAAAACAAACGTGCGTCCGCGCGTTTCATCCCCCCGAAAAGCTCTCGCGCGCCGTCAAAGGGCCGTGTGTCCCTGGACGATTCGCAATTCGAATTCGCCCGTCAAAGAATGATAATTCGCCGCGGTGTACGCGGCCGCGCGCACCGCGAACGGATTAACATGAAAACCGTGGTGCGGGGCTGCCGGCTGTATGGTGAAACTTATGCGCGCGAAATTATTTTCGTGTCGGGCCGCGCACGGGGACTTTAATTTGCGATAGAAGCTGACTGACTGCGCTGTCAAAGGGATGCCGCGCGTTTCCAATCCCCTCCAGCCTCGTATTCTCCATCCCTCTCTCCGCTTGGCCACCAGCTACAGCCCAGCTCTACAGCCAGCCAGCCGATTTAATTAATGTTCCCTTGCGTATGTATGGCGTTGGGGAACCCTCGTCGTGAAACATCGTTCGGCTCGCGTAGCTGTTGGTCCAGAGAGAAAGTTCCGCGTGAAACGAACGGAACGAACGTACAAAATTGCGTTCACCCGGAAATTGCGTTTTTACGATGCCATAATGAGATGTCCATGCGCGAGCACGTTTTTTTCTCCACAGCTGTGTACCGGGATAGACACGTCGTCGTTTCGGATGCGTTTTGCCATTGGAAAAGCGTACCGTTCGGTGTAATTTTCGACGTACGACGGGCTGAAATCGATGCTCGTTTGAGATCTGTCGCTGATTGTGTCTTTGATAGGTTTCGTTGTTCTTCTTCGTTAGCTTCGTTGGATTTGGTGGAAGATATTAGTGGTTCCTTGGCAATGGTGTTGGGAAACATTCTTGTAGGCGTGAAACGAATTTTTTGGGGCTAGAATTATTTTTATTTGAGCGGCAAGAATTTTTTATTTGTGGAAGCACTGTTTAGTTTGTGAGAAAAGATTTTTTTAGAGTTAGAATTATTTTCATTTTGGCGATGAGAATTTTTTGTATTTAAAAGGACCGTTTAATTTGTGAGCAAAGATTTTTTAATGGTTAGAATTATTTTTATTTGGGTGATAAGATTTTTTGTTTCTGGAACTTGTTCAATTTCTAAAAGTTCGATTTTCGATATGCAGGACCATTGGTGACAAAGTTTTTCGAAGAATCTTCTTTATATTCAAGACAATTCTACTTCGAATAATATTTATTTATACTTCAAAAATGGTTTCTGTATCGAAAGAGATTTTTGAAGCCTGTTTTTTCTCCTGAAAAAAAGTATGTCCGTATTGAAGTGAGAAATAGTGGTCGAAAGTTCTAAAGGGCGGTCAAGAATATGGCAAGAGGGAAGTTGTAAAATAGTGCAAATATTGAAAAAGTGCAAGTTTGTCGGTGATGTACATTAGAGACAGACTAACAGTATTCACATCTGTTTTATTCATACGATTCCGTGTTTAACACAACGTATTAGAAATTTAGATAAATCCATTCGTTGCTATGAATTAAACCGCTTAGCGCACAGGTCACTGTAAATACCTTGCACGCTCTATATTATTTAACACGTATTCTAATCGACAATTATGTGGCCCCGCATTCGGAATTAATCTGTTTGAAATGAATCTGTAAATAGAATAATCCTTGATTACTAATTTTAAATAGATACCTGTATTATCTCAAATCCTGTGTTTTCGAAATTATAAAAATACAATAATTTTTATAAGGAAAACACTGAAGAGTAATTCGAATTTAAACGTTTCACGTAAAAGTTTTAAACAATTAAAATTACCTGTATTTTCCCAAATCCTAAGTTTTCGAAAGTGTAAAAATGATACAGTAATTTTTAGACGAAACATTGAAAAATAATTGGAATTTAACCGAAACTCTCCGTTTGACGCAAAAGTTTACCGACACCCCAAAATTATTTGGTCCATTTCGAGCAATTTCGCGTTCTCCCAACATTCCTGAGCTTTCAAAAATCAAAAAAAAATTCATTTCCAACGAAATTCTCCTCGAAACAGTTACACGTTGCACCTGAAAGTTTCCAGATGTAAACAAAAAAGAAACGTGTCCACGTGAGATCTCTTTCTTCCAATGCAAATCCGTAAATTCCACGTGGACGAAACTCGTTACGCCCTCGCATTATCTTCCGGGGATTCCATTGAAGAGGTCTCGTTACCGCAGTCCGATTCGTTGCACACGAGTACGATTCTCCGGGCGGCGTTGTTATTCGAGGAAAATGGATAAGTGACCTCAGATAAATTGACCACTCAAGCCGCGCGAGAGCACGCATCCCTTACCGCGTGGCTCCCTTTGCTATTCTCGTCGCGACAGCAAAGACTTGATCCGTGACTCCCGAGGCTTCTGCGTGGCACACGCGTCTCGAACTCTAATTAGCCTCTGCATACTCTGCCGGGTAATTGTTTCGGAGCCCCTTGTCGCGCGGGACGTAAGGAGCGCGAATGAAATTAAAACAGACGGCGACATGTTAAATGTCGCGAATTTCTGAGCGTTAAATGCCTGCTGATGTAAAATTTAAGCGAATTCCTTCTTTTTTTTTTTTTTTTCTTTCTTAAGTGGAGTGAAATTGTTGGTGCTAGTTTATAGGCAGCTTAGAATCGCGGCAGTTTGTTTTCTTGACGACACTTGGGAATGGTTAATTTTTAAAATTTTTCTGTCTGTTTATGTCCAGTGTCGAGTTTATAGTAATAAATAATACACGATAATTTTGATATTCCTGAATATTCTTTAAATATTGTTTCAAATGCTCAAAATCCCATTTCGAGAAAGTGAAAAATTATTATAAAATAGATTTGTTATTTGTTGGGAATAATGAATTTTCTTAGTTAATTTTCGATTCTGTGTCCAGTGGTATATTCCAGTTTATAATAATAAATAATACATCAGAATTCCGTGCACGAGAAAACTCATTATGCATACATAATTCCTACACTCCTGAATATTCTCTAAATATTTTTATAAATATTCACCGTCACATTTCGAAAAAGTGAGAAATATGTAACTCCAGAATAGATAAACGACGAGTGGATTGATAAATCCAGGAGAGTACCGAAGCGAGCTTTTCAACAAAGCCTACATTTCATCAAAGAAAAGTCTGATAAAATTCGATGGTGAAATCGATGAGAGGTACTGAAGAATTCTCGCGATCGAAACTGTTCATTTACATATTTTTTCAGGATCAAGTTTGGTCGCGATACTTCACGGCGATTCGAGCAAATCGAGCTAGACTCTTTTTACCGTGGGCAAGGAGAGGGGTTGGTTCGACGAGCGGACCCGCATTTATGAATTTAAATATTCCAGAAGCCGAGCGGGCGACTTTTTTTTTCACCCCCCATCTCTCGCTACATCATATTTCCCTCTATATTCAACGCTCGTATTTTTGCCCTTGTTAGACGAACACGTTTACGAGCACGCCGCATGTATTTGCCATGCATGCGGCCATTTCTAAGCATTCTGCATCGTCGATTTATTTTCGGAGGTTCCTTCAATTTACCTCTACACCTTGCGATTCTCCGCCTTTTATTTAAACGTCCCTCAACTCCACGGATATTTTTCATCCCCTTTTGTATACCCGGTAGCTATTGAGCACCGAGTGTAGCGAGGGTGAAGAGGGTTTGAAATTTGTTGAAAGGAGGGCAATTTATCATTTGACTATTATTTTTCTACATTAAATTGAACGGGGATGGATCTTTCGTAATTTAGTGTTTTGAGAAATCGTTGTTTACTGCGTGGTTCTGTTGACTCTGAATTATAGGGGATTTTCTTCGAGTTTGGGACATTTCATTTAACCCTTTCGCTACGAATAACGAATTTACAATTTGTTCATTTATTTTCGTATTTTATAGATAAAATTTCGCTGTCGACTGAAAATCAGACAGCGCCAGATTTTTCAAAAATCGTAATTGAGGGCATGGATGGATAAAGGGCACATAGGCTTACGTGTCCCTTTTCTTCAAATCGTTTTTGGAAGTGACGTGGTGCAAATGATTACTCGCCAAGTGGGTAACAAAAATATATTTATTTTAACGTAATGCTCAAACTAATTTCAAGGCCTGGTGCCTTTTTCGGGGCTCCCTTAAGTAGCCCCTTTTCCCTGGGAAAGTCCCAGGAAGTGGGGGCGCAGGCCTGCATTGCCGAGGCAATACTCTTCGCCACGAGGGCCAAGAGTCGCCAGGCCTAAGTGCGTCGTTTACACGTTTAAGTCGACTTAGATATATTACTTCTCTTTTTCATTTAATTGTGTTACTTTTCATTAAGTAATGAACTGAAATAAGCAAGTAATTCATCAAATAATGAATTGAAGTAAGTAAGTAATTAATGAAAACTTTGAAATCGATTTTCTTGAAATGACATTTTAACGTATGTGCCTTTCTTCCTTCAGTAGCCTCAATTACCATAGAAATGGTAAAAAACCACATTTACCATAAAAAAATCACCTTTAAACGTTTCTAAAAAATGAAATAATTGAGACGTCGAAAAAATCGTAGCTTTTCGTTTAGTAGTACGAAAAAATCGTAGCTTTTCGTTTAGTAGTAACGCACCAAAAAAAAAAAAAAAATCCCAAACTTTATATTTGCACCCCTTAACCCTTTCACTGCTTTTGGCGCACTTCCGTATTAATTTTACCCTCAATTTCATCCTCTGCACTCTTCCGCGTTAATTCAATAACCAAACAGCCAAAAAACACTGTGACTCGCGTTGCGCCCCAAATTTCCCGCAGCGAAAGGGTTAACAAACCCACGGAAATTAATCGTACAACAGCCACGAGAGTAGCAACGAACGATTAAATCGACATAACGCAACGAACTCCCGTCAGCCTCGTCTACCATTCCCTCCGTAGTTGTACGACTTTACAATCTTCCAGACTGCTGTCGTCATTTTTATCGTAGCGGCCAACGAAGCGGAGACTCGCGTCGGATTAAGAAAGAGCGACGACGACGACGACGACGACGACGTCGTGGAAGAGGTGGAGGAGGAGGAAATAAAGAAAGGAAGCGAGAGTGCGCGCGGGCCGGTCTCATTTAAATGTACGATACCGCTCGCCTCTTATCGCATTATAGTAAATACGGACTATACTCGTTCCGGCGGAAACGAGGGGAGAACGGCTGCACCGCTGATTGCAAATTGACTTCGCTACCGAAATAATACCGTGGAGCCCGTTACCTTGCGATTCTTATTGCACCAAGTTCGTTACCGTTATTCTTTTTCTCTGTTCGCTCGCTCTATTCGCGAACATTTCGTTTCCCCTGTTTAAACGTACGTGTACGCCTCTCCACCTAACCCACTCTTCTCTCTCTCTCTCTCTCTCGCGTTGCGCTTATTTCTTTCCTTTTTTTTTCTCTCTCTCTCGCTATTTCTACTTTTCCCTCTTTGCCCCAACCCTGCGCCTCTCGGTCCTTTTTTCAGCTCCATTATTTACCTTCAGTCTCCTTTGTACGTTTCTTTGTAGCGAACCGTTTGTAGAGAACGTTGTAATCCAATTTATTCCCCGTCTCGCGCTATTCTTTTTCCTGCTTTCTACCTTTTTCCCTGCTCTTTGTTTTGTTTCGTTAGGTTGCTACTTATCGACGGTTTAAAGATTTCCACGTTTCGCTCGAGTTGACCCGCGCGTCGCGCCCCTTCGCCTCCTGTTGGGATTAGTCGCCGTTTCGTGGAGGAACTTGCCGATTTTACTGCGTTTTAATCGTAATTTTATGTAACTACGGTGAATTCGTTTAGTTTTTATCTCGGATAGGATTAATTGTGTTAATGTTGCATCGAGTATCCCGAGTTTACGATCAGGATTAGATTACCCTATTTTCGAGGATTTGAATATTTCATGTTTTTAGTGTTTCACTAACGTTGGAATCCGGAGAAAGGTGGACAAATTAATTTGTATTTTAATTCTTCTGACCAAGAATTAAAGAAGAAACTTCGAATTACCTGTGCTTGGTGCACGGAGAACCTCAAGAAGCACACTTGAAATTTTACGATTTTTCGTAATTGGACAGTTCGGTTTTCCCACTTGCTCAAATTTTCCACAAGGGCACATCTCTTAGAGTACAAGAAAATTTTTCAAGGACTTCCGGATGTCTGTATAATTGTGTCAAACTTTAAACTTGACATTTCGTACTTCACAATTCATCCTTTAATAATTATCGTTACGAATAAATTTCGTGTTGGCGAATAACTGTTTTGCTCTCGTTTTTTGCTAAATAATCGACCGGTGCGAACCGTGCACAAGCCAACAATGAGTTTTCAGTTACTCGTTTCGTTGTATTTTTATAAAGAATGCGAAAGATTTTTAACGGAAGTGTAAACAATGCCATTTTGCTTATTATTCAAGCGAAACTGGAGTTTTAACTGCGTTCGTGTAATTGTTTTAACTTTTTCGTTTAGACGACAGGCGGGGGCAAAAAAAAAGAGGAATTCCACACGCAGATTCTGCAATGAGCAATGCTTGTAACCACGCGCGAGCTCCCTTTGTTTTCCGAGACCCGTCGAACAACGTCCAAACGGGGAATTTGCCAAAACTTCATGCTGGGAAAATTCTCCGACGTGGGTGCACTCTCGCGCGATTTCACTGCGCGCGTAATTTGAATGCGTTTCACGGTCGCTCGGTTTTCAAAATAGACCCTGTGGTTTTTGCAAACGCGGCCCTCCAACGCCACTTTTTATCGTCTCCGTTTCACCAAGACGAGTGAATTCACGTTTCGAAGCTGAACGAAACCTCCCACGCGAGAATCGCGTATTTTCGAATTAATATCGAGCGGAAAATTTCTCGTGTTTTGGAAGGAAATCGTGAAAAATGATAGGTTAACTTTCAGCGTGGATATTGAAGCTTGAAGCTTGCGTTTACTTTACATAAACACTGTTGCTGGAAAATTTAGGTACACGAATTCTATGGAAGTATATTGTACCTTGCAATTTTGGTGCAGGAAAACGCTTTATTTTCTCCACTGTGTGCTTGGAAAATATTAAAATTGAAATTGATTGAAATTTAACTGAAAAGAAAATTCAGAAAATTCGACAGAAGTTCTATCAAATGTTCATTCACCTTTCTCTTTAATCAATGCTTTAGATAATTTTCCTTTGTAGGAGGCGGTCTAATGAACTTTACTCAAATCAGTATGTCGTGCAAAGTAGTTTATTTCGGACTCTTCGGCGTCCGTCTATTACCGAAGCTAAGAACCGACTCAAAGATATCGCTGGGCCGAACCGATGGGTACTCCGGTCTGGTGTTTGTCACTCGCCAAGAGACGCAGGCCAAGCCATAAACCGTCCCAAAATGCTTACACCTTAAATTTCATTCAAATAAATATATCATTTATAATAAATAATTGTTTAGCCGACATACCAAAAAATTTGCATTTTTACGATAAATCAGTCTTCGAACGTCGAAGCAAATTGCATTTCCCTCGTAGTCAGACATCAAGTATGAAAGTAAAAAAAAAAGGGGGGATCAGGTGAAAATTCAGGTTATCATAGTTCGAAATGAAAGGTTGCCGAGGCTTCTATTTAAAGCACGCCCAAAACCTCCATTACCCTAATGTGACCCTAGAACCCAGGTAGCGAAAGGTCGCATTTTCCAAGCGAGCATGTCGTCTAACGAGCGTGCTTGCTCGCGAAACGAGGGACAAGCATCGCACCGATAAACGCACCGCCTCGCGCTGCGAAAACGTTTAATCGACAATCACGGCTCGATTGTCGGCCGTCCTATATTACCGCCTTAATTGCTCCACATTAATTATAATGGTATGATTATTGGACCGTGAGCGTGATTACCCCTGCCCGTCTCATCTGCGCCGATTAGTCTGTCTTTGTGCACGTCGGGATCGACCCAGTAAGTAATGTCGACACAGCCTGAACGCCACCGCTCGATCACCTGTCAGCCTCGAATAATAGCGCGACACAAGCGTGCACGCAACGCAATTTCTTATTGGATCCCTCTTTTGTACGGTTTTCACGACGGCAGAAGAAGAGAAAATGTGAAAAATGACACGTTCTTGAAATTGATGAAAATTAATTATCTTCTGTTTCACGTGTATCATTGGTGTCGGATCATTTTTGGAAATGGAAGTTTCGTTGACAGGTTCGCTGCCACTGACGCAGCATGTTCGGCCCAGAGTGCTATTGATTTTTTTGTGGCAGCGAAGGTGTTAAACGAGAAACATGATTTTTCGAAGGAAAGAATCCTGGAATTCAATTTTGTAAGAGTATGGTCGAGTGAATGTCGGGACTCGCGCTGGTTAATGACTCGCAGACCGAGAGGTCCCAACGCCTTGACACCCCCACGCGCTAAGGGCTGGGTCAGGTAAGGACCACGTGCGACACTGACTTTTCTCCGTAGAAACCCCCAACCTGTGCCAGGGTTTCCCGGAGGCAAGAGAGGGGCGTCAAGGCTCGTATATAAGGACGCGTTAAATAAGAATGCGGGAGATTGTATCAGAACGAATTAGGAAGCGTGTAGTTGATAAGGACGGGCCAGAAAAGAACGAGACGTCAACGACACACGGACGAATAAATATAGTTTTGAAAATTAGTTTAAATAATCCTGACAAATATTATTTAGACCAAAAGCCCTTACAAATTTAATTAAATATTTTAGTGTGACTTTTTAGCTTTGTTTGAACATTCCGGTAAAACTTGGAATTTCCCTTAGATCTGAAAGATTCCTCTATGACATCGTGTTTGAAGCGTAATAGGTTCTCTCTGTCGTCGAAACTTATCAAGTGTAAAATGCTCGTGTGAGCTAAGTTTCTGCGAATTCGAGAAAGAAACTGTCTATTATGTTGATCCAAAAGTTCGTGCTCTCCTGTGCCGCTCAGATTCGATCGGCAGAAGTACAATTCTCAAGTGCTTGGAGAAGTTCAGAGATGGCAAGAAAGAATGTTCGAGATCTTCAAGATAAACCAAGAAAGTGTAAGCCTAAAAGTTCCGACAGGGATAAACTTGGAGTATTCCAAGATACGTGTTTAAAGATAAGAATAACGAATCGCGAACCAGTTGATCGTTTTCCTCCTTTATTCAAAACTGCACTTTCACGCTGTGAATGCTAATCGGAAGACAGGTTTCTTGAGAAAAAAGAAAAAGATCCAGTTGATAAAAATTATTACCAAGGCTGCAATCTTTGGATTATTTCCTTCAGAATTGAAACCATTGCTGTCATTCGTAATGTTGCTTGGTAACCCTAACTCAGAGGTCGGCAACCTTTTGATTAAAAAGGACACTCCGAATGGCTGGCTCGTGACAAAGGGCGCTTTACCTTAATTTTGCTGGAGGAGAAGTTGTAAGCTTAAAGTACATTCGATACGTGTTTATTTTAAATGAAGTTGTTGATACAAAATTCTACTGCTTCATCTTACGCACCGTCATCTTTTAAAACCATTTTGTAAAAGTGTCTGGTATAGTGGCGGCA
>NW_017100404.1:3203184-3211820 GCF_001263275.1 Habropoda laboriosa | reverse complement strand
TAGTGGCGGCACTTTAAAAATGCTTGGCGGGCACTTGGGTGACCCCTGCCCTAATAGTTAACCCTGACACCTAATCCGGCAAATCTTCACGTTACTTCCTCGAGAATTGAAAGCGCCGCTGTCATTCGTAAAGTTGCTAAGTAACCTTCGGATCAGCTGAACGCAGCTCCACCTAACTCACCTGCTCGAGCCATACTTTCCCCTAAGACCGCAATCTTGGAAACGCAACAGAGCCTCAGAAGCAAGAGCACGCCATGCAAATACCAGAACACGCCCCATAAAACCATCCCCCTCGGCCCGTAGAATCACCCTAAACCGCTTTCCATCCCGTCGAGCGAACAATTTGCCCAAGTCAGCATCCGCTTGCGCGCGAAACTCCTCTGTGTGTGTGTGTGTGTGTGTCTCAGTTCATCAAGCTCGTCCATCGTCTTCTCTCCTCCCTCTAACCGTCTAAGTCGTTTAATTATCCGCGGCAAGCTGGCCGAGAAATATTTCGCGAGGAGAAACGTCCGTCGACAAAGGCCAGCTGGAAGGATCAGCGAGAAGCACAGGAGAGAGGGGAGTAAGGATTCCTCGGAGGATTGGCAAGGACGCGGAAAGATGGCGTGGGACCCGTTGAGCAGAGCTTCTGGTTCAAGTTCTACGCTGCTGGCCGAGAAGATAATGGCTCGGGCTTAGTCTGCACAAAGGGAGAGGACGGTAGCCGCAGCTCGCGACACTTGTGCGCTACGGCTTAAGTTTCGTAATACCGCCGGAGCGGTCGTGATACACTGTACACGCCACACGGACACTTAATGCAATTTGCATATCGTCGGCTTAAAGAAACCGACCTTCGGCTGGAGAACACTGTTTCGGCAACGGTGTCCCTTGTTTTCGTTCCTCCGGGAGGATTGTCTCGGGGAGAGATGGCCCAGGAGATCTTTCCAATGGAATATGTTTCGGTGTTTTTCGTTGATTCCGTGCTGCTCCTGGTGATCTTTGACTATGGCGTGGTTTTCGGGTCTTTTTTGACCCGGCGCATTCTTATTTTTCTGGTATCAAGTTTGTGGTACCTTGGCATTGTATTGAAAGCTTACTGTTTAGGTTCTTGGGTCTTTTTTGACCCAAAGAACTGAAGAATGTACTAGGGTTTTTCTAAGTCTGCCTTATCTAGCATCTACATGAATGATCCTTCGCAGTGATTAGCAGCCTAACAACGTTGATTACAGGCTCTAGTCTCTAGCCTCAAACAATCCACACATGCTAAGTATTAGATGCTTCTGTGTTTGTTTCCTTGAATAGAGGAAGTTTTGCGAAGTGTGCATTGTGATTTCGGTGAATTTGAGTTGGACTGTTTGTTGAAATTTTGATAGCTGTAGGTTGGAATGGATAGAAGGATTTATCGAAGTAGGGTATTAGGTTTGCTGGTAGGATTAGGTCTTTGTTTATGAATTATTCTGTAGAAGTGTTTTGCTTACTACACTCAAGATATTATAATTTCAAAAAGTTACTTATTCCAATGGTAAATTTGCAAATTTGCGAAAACCTCATTCTTTAGGAGGGAAGAAAATCACTTTGTCAATTAATGTAAAGCCACCGTTGCAATTTTACAGTATTATACGTCGACGATGAACAAATAAAATCATACGTTTATCTCAGATTCGCGAAAATTGCACTTTCAGATTTTTACCATTTTCAAGAATTTCTTCTATTCTCCATAAACTATCCAAAATTAAAATCTGCCAAATAATTTGCAATAATAATTCTTTTCTGACCATGATTCCATTTAAAAATACACCTGCTCCACGGCTAAAATCAAAGATTCTCCGCCAGCGTATACAGACAATTCGCAAGTATCCTTCACGCTATCAGCCCGTACTTCGAAGAACGATTCGACGATGTTTATTTCATGCATTCGAAAGCTTTATCCTTACTGTACGACGAACGAATTCATTTACACTAGAGCGTGCACCGCGAGAATCGCCGGAAGCTGCGTTCACGGAGCAACGAAGCACGATATTTTTCATAAAATCCCGAATCGACCGCGGCTGCGTGATTCAGAATATCTTTTACAGAGAGGGAAACCGTTCAATTCCACGTAACGGCCAAGCAAAACCGCAATTTAAATTGTGTACTCTCGCCGGCATATTTTGTTAGCTTTGCGTGCACTTTCTCGTTTATTTTTCCAACTTTACAGACGACGGGGCGGAATTTTAAATTCGTTCCAGGGATGTTATTCAGTCTTACTGTGTCTAGTATCGATCGTAAGTCTGACAAATTTTCAATAGTCAACGCTCTGTATAATTTCTAACTTTATCGAACGGTCCGAAGATGCAACAGTATCGTTTAAACTTCGGAGTTTAGACTTTCGAGTCATCGCATGTTAAGTGAACAGAGTAACTCGAGAATTTTAATATCTTGATATTAATTAAAAATCAGAGTGTAGATATGAACATTAGAATATGAATAATTTTGGTAATTTTGAAACTTCGCATTCTGAATATGTATTTTCGAAATTTCGCGATTCTGAATATATATTTTGGAAATTTCACGAATCTGAATTTATATTTTCGAAATTTCACAATTCTGAATACATATTTTCGAAACCCCTAATTCTGAAATACTCGACACTTGCAAAGAACCGACACTTTTATGCACTTTCATCCAGCTCAAGAGTAGTCAAGTAATTTTCTAAGTATCACCAGTTCTTCAGAATTTCAAAGAGGAATAATAGCAAATTGACAAAAATCAGCAAGAAACGACGATAGTTATCGATTTTCTAGCTGCTGAATACGTCGTCGGACAAAGTGTCCCGTAATTCCTTGTGACAGCACGATTGTCAATATTAACAGAGCTGTAATTGACTGTTAGTGGAGGCTAGCTGTACCGCGGGTCGAAGGTAAATTTAAAACTAGCGCGAGAAAATTGAAAACGGTTTACACTGTCGAACTGCAAAAAAAAAAAAGAAACGGAAGACGAAAAAACGATTGAAACAAAAAAAAAACCCCCGAACTGGGATATCGTCGATCGTAATTGTCAGCACATCGAGATCACAGATAACACATATCTGACAGGATAGAATCCTGACAGCACAGCTGCCGAAAGGTAAACAAAATTTGCGAAACTCGAATATTGGAATCGATCGATCGCTCTCGCGTGCCTGGCTCTCGAGTGAGCGCGGTTTCGAAAATGTTTTCGGACACCTAATAGTTCCGAACATGTTCATCGCCATTAATTTCAATTTGATTAAAATTTTTGTTTGCACGTTGCGCTGTATTTTCGACGCCTCGTTCGGTTCTACATGGAAATGTTGCCTGCAGGATTTGAGGGAGGTTTTTTGGATCTTTGCTCCATTTTACGCGAATTTTAGTTCTGTAGTGTGGCGAGAATTTGGTTCAACCACGAGTAAAGTAAATTGTCGCCATTCGTGAATTAAAGGCAAGTATATAATAAGGACAAATTTTAATATCGGTTATTTTTTTTACAATGAATTGGCAGAAATTGTGCTTTTGTAAATCTTACGAGATTTGAAAATAAGTAATTGCGTTCAAAATTGAACCACTGTAAAAAAAAGAGCAATTTTGGGTTAAATCAAGTTATTATATTATTTTACCAAAACATGGATAATATTTTTACAACAATTTCCTCTTGTCTTCTGAACCACGTAAATACTTCAGTCTACAATTCAATATAGGAACCTATACCTTACGTTCTTTTAAAAGAAACTTTTGATAAGAGCCTTCCTTTCGTCCTTATATTCCCTAATAATGATTCAACATCCAAAAACTCCTTAAGAAACCCACCAACATCTTTAACCGTACAGCGCACCGTAATCCAACTGTAAAACACAGACACGACTATCCTAGCTTCAATAATCCCCATGCAAACCGACGAACCTACGGTTTCCCCTCGGTTTTCGTAGACAAAGAAGCGAAGGAACCTCGTCAAAAACCCATCGTTGCAAGAAGTTCCACGATTCCCCCTCTGACATTGACCCGCCGTAAAAAAGAAAGAGAGAAAGAGGAACGATACGAAATGGTGCTGGAAGCGTAGCGCGCGAACGTCGGCGCTGGGCGAGAGAGCGTGGATGAGATTTTAGAAGGGTTGCAAGGGTAAGGTAAACGATATTTGCGAAGCTCGGAGGGATCGATAGCAATTTAACCACCCTTCGCCATTCTGTGCGACCACCTCCCGCCGCTACATCTATGTACTTACCTCCGACCTGGGTCCACCTCCGGCACCAGGCATCATCCGCCCCTCTCTCTCCCTGTGGCCTAGTCGGAACTCATCCATATACATCGGGAAAATTAATATCTGGGCTTGGTTCGCGCGCTGTATAAACTCGGTTGCGCGGCCGTTTCCTCTTCTCCACCGCCTTCTCCCTCCTTTCGCTCTCCCCTTTGCTCCTCCTACGGTTTTTCCGGGCGACGGTGATCAACCCCTTGTCTTCGAACAGCCTAGCCGTTCCTATCCTCCCCGTTCCACCGTAATCGAGCCACACCGAGATAAAGCGGTCGCGTTTGTTAATAACTTCGCGGCGGAACTTTAATTCTGGATCGCCTCCTCCGCCTACGTCTCTGCTCGCCCCTTCACTACTTTTGTTCCTTGAGAATTCCGATTCCCCTGGTCTGTTCGTGATCATCCGGCGTGTATGTTGTTTTTCCCTTCGCCTTCTTTCTCTCTCTTTTTTTCTCTTTTTCTCTCTTGTTCATATCACGACGGAGCGAGCGGCCGATGATGTACTCGAGAGAAAGTTCTCCAGGCTAGGATGGGTAATTGGGTTACGGGCATTTGATTTTCTTTGTTTTTTTTTTGTTGGTTGTTTTTAGTAAGCTGCTAGGTAACGTTTGAGGAGATGGGTTTTGGAGAACGAGAGGTTGAGTGAAATAGTGAGGATTATGTTTGTCGAGCGTTTAATGGATTTTGCGGCGATTGTTTGAAAGGGAGCATTTTGAAGCGCGCCTCAAGTGGAACGAATTTAGTAGGTTTAATGATATGGGTTGGTGGAATATCTTATATTTCAAAACTTGCCGTACTTCTTTCAATTCTTTTCACAAAGGTTAACAAACTTCAGCGTGTATTAGTTCTAAACAATTAAGTCGCCCTGTAGAACTACCTGGAAACTCTAATTTTCCAGTACAAATATTCAATTCTACGAGAAGAAGGCATTAAAATTTGAACTCTTTCATTGCTATCGGTGCCTACAATCGTTCTGAAAATTTGAATCTTTCGGCACACTTCCATTTTAATTCTGCCTTAATTTAGCGAATTTTAAAACAACACGGCCATAATTAGAAATTTTGCAGCCGCGTTTAAAAATTTACCCTCTGTAGCACAAGTTGCCACGGTGAAAGGGTTAACGATACGCGATTTAATTTCTTGAAACTCTCAAATTCACACCAAACTTTCTTCTATCCTGTATTAAGGATGCAAAAGCTGCTAGAGTTTCTTATCGACGGATCTCGGTTATTTTTAAAAGAAAGAACGAAAACAATTACGCGGATGCCTCCCTCGCACGAATCTCTCTTGACGTATATTCGCATTTTGAAGCGTGGCATGTGTGTTCGCGCGTGTGATTCATCGATCTTTCGTAAACGTGGATAACGTCCAACGTTGCTGGGCCGCTTATATTTACATATTTAACTAACCCAATGGCGCGAGCATAAACGCAAACGCAGACGGATAATCTGGAATATGTTAATCCGTCGCGAGATGCATACGGTCGCTTTGAATTAACGCTAACGCTCATCTACGAGGCGGATCGTGTACGTAGTCGATGTAGAGGCAGATGAATATAGTATACAGTGTCTTGTACTGTACCCTGAACATTGATGAAACGTACAATTGTTCGAATAAAAAGAGTCCGTATTTCAGTTTTCAATTATTTCTTTTTAGGTACGTTAGAAATTTGTCACTCGAGATATTTTAATTTTAAATTAATAGTTTCGTGTAGTGAATTTGCATTGTTCTATCGCTCATCGTATGTTTCGATTGTTACCTATGATAACTAGATATTATTCTGTTTCCAAAATAGAAAGAAATATTATCAAAATTTCTCTATGAAATTTATTTTCAGAAGCAAATCAACGCAATACAATAAGTAACTTATCAGTCACTTCTTCATTTCTCAGACCAACCATAATTTTCATCGAAGCAAGAAACGTACGAACCCAGAAAAGAAAGTAAAAATGAAACTGAGCTCGAGCTGTGCAACCGACGATTTCCAGTCGTTCTCATTAGGTTGTATCGAAAGCATAGAACCGCGTAGGACCGATCATGGTTCGACGAGGACAGGTCGACGACAGTGGCATAATCGAGTGAACCGAGATGGTCGTAACGAGGGTCTGACAAGCGGAGAGACGGAGTTTAGGTCGCTTAGCGCGACGGGTCTTCGTAACCTAAAATCCACAGTCAAAGTTTGCTACCACTTGGCAGCAGTTGTCCTCGGATCGCGAAGGCCACCTAAGATCTCGAGAGATCCTCCACTGGCTGCTAGTTCTCGTAAGAGTGCTCCAGCGTTGTTGTCAGTGCGCCGAGGAATATGCGAAAGCGACACTCGTCTCATACCCGAGGAGTTCTCGTTTAACCCTCCTAGCCCCGTTCCCTAACGCCCTCGACCCCCGCTCGTCCCGCGTTCATCGCGAAAGTGATCGATCAACCACCTTGCAATCGTGTTACAACGTTTTCTGATTTATTCGCCGAGCTTGGTTTCAGCTTTCTCTCGCGGTACTTTGTGGACCGATTCTACGCTTTGGCAGAGTTTCTTTGCGAATTTTGAGAATCATTCTCTTGCAAGTGATTTTTGGAGAGTAAGGTTAGGGATTTGGAAATTTTATTTATTTTAAAATTGAGGAGTTGTGAACTTAATTTATTTATTTGAAAATTGAGGAGTTGGAATTTTATTTATTTTAAAATTACGGATTTGGAAATTTTATTTATGTAAAAATTAAAGATTTGGAAGTTTTATTTACGTAAAAATTGAGGAGTTGTGAACTTAATTTATTTATTTGAAAATTAAGGAGTTGGAAATTTTAATTATTTACTAAATTGTTCGAAATTGTTCGATTTCTATAATAGTTTACTAATTGTTAGTGGATGATACAGAAGGCTACTTCACACATTATTAGTTGCCTACTTCCAGTGACAAATTATAACTCGTACAATAAACGAAAGGCAGTACGTACGTCTGCCATGAAAATAGTATTCTACAAATTGGTCAGACGCAGAAGTTCGGCTTTCAGCGATTCATTTTCGTATCGGAAAGACGTGGAACGTTTCCGTGATAATTGTAGACGAGCAATGGTCAGAACTGATCATATCGTAACAAACGAAGCCAATTATTTTGAGCAATGCCCTTCGTAACACGCGAAGAATCTTGTCCATCTGTCAGCGCCGTTTGCCAACCTCGAGGTTGAGCAAGCTGGCATCGAGAGGAATCAACGACGAATGAGATTCCGCTTCTGCCTGTTGTGCGGCGATAAAGACGAACGCGGTGGCGGCCATGTGTTCACGGAAACAGAGAAAATCGTCTGAAACACGCGCCCACCAATTTTTCGCCACGATTCATTAACCTCGCCCCTCGGCGTTGCTTCTCGCGGCTAAATTCTCAAGAATCGTGCCACTTCTATTCTTCAAAAACCTCAATTTGTAATTTCTATAATCCTATCTATGATCCACGATGAAATAAAAAGAAAAATTATAGAGATATTTGGAGAACCTCAAAATTACTCGATGAAAGGTTTAAAGAATAATAGTATTACTTTTTCTAAGAGTAGTATCCAGTGTTGTATTGAAATATTCAAAGATTCAGGTAGAATATATATCGTTGCAAATTAAGAGCTTCGATTTTTTAAGTTACGTTTTTTCTTCTTGATCTGTTCCAGGAAACGGGAATTTAGAGCTGTTCGATAGTGAGAGTGGGCCGGACCTCACACTATCACCTCAGACCTTCACGTCGACGGCGGAGGCCTTCATCAATGACAATAGTGATAGCCTTGGTGTTCCAGGAGACAACGATACGGGTAAGTGCTGTTCTCGATTGTACTTTTATTGCTGGGGGGCCGAACGTGATGTCTGACTATTACCGTGCGTATTCTACTTAAGGGGAGGAACGCATCTGACGGAAGTTTCTCCTTATAGGAATCGATAATAATAAAACTAAAGTAACCTTAGACGATTCTTAAATTGTAACCTAATCATTACGTAAATGTAAATTTTTACATATTGATAATTATTTAGAAATATATGCCCCTGTAAAGAAAATATTACACTGCATAGGTGACGGAATAAAATTGTATTCTAATCATAATTTTGAAAAAATTTATAATTAATGTAGAAACTCGGTTAAACAAATTTAACTAAATTTTCCACTTCAAATCTTTCTTCAGACCTCGTTTCATATACCATTAACAGTCTCTCTTTTTTATTCAACGCTGCAAACACTTACTCAACGTGAAAAGTTGCACAGATCTTTTGATAAACGGGAAGATTGCTAATCACTAGACATAAATCTCAGAATCAACGTAGGTTTTAACACTAACCGAAAAATTATCACATTTCTCACGTAAAAAATACAGATAACTGTCAATTTAATACAGAAAACAACGCAGAAATTAACTTTTGAGTAATAATAATAAAAAATTACATATTTTCATTTT
>NW_017100404.1:3195625-3203120 GCF_001263275.1 Habropoda laboriosa | reverse complement strand
AATTCGAAAACTAGTCATTTGACCGGGCGTGGCACGGTTAGTGTTAATATAAGCGCCCATTCCATGTCGTCTTTAATCGAATCGGTCGGAAGGGCGTAGGGCGTCGATCGTTTATAGTCGTTAGCCGAAGGAACCGAGGACAATGCATTAGCGTAATTGTTGCGCTGCTCGTCAACGAGCACAGTTGAACAGTGAGTTACAACTAGTTCGAACAAGTCCAGGGGAGGCCATTTCCGTGCGTGCGCCACGCTACATAATACCCATTGTTCCCGACAAGTATAAGGGGACTGTGCCAGTTGTACACCGGCTGTAAAATGTCCGCATTGTTTCCTGGGGACACGTTGCGCGGTAATCAACACGCCTTCCCAGGACTGCAAGCTACAACTTAATGTTCCGATCGAAACCTTGACTCGTCCGTATTAAACCCCAGAGTGAGATTGAAATTTCCACATGTTACGGAATTTAGATGATTAGAAGTGGCTGGAGAGATAAATTCCTTCAATTTTTGGAGAATCAGTGTGATGGAAGGTTTACAATAATTAACGATACCTTTCGAGTAGAAAAATCTATTAGGAAATGTTATTATTGCTTAAAATTTTTAGCTTCTTTAATTGTTGCTTGAAATTTGAAATTTCATTATTGCTTAAAATTTTTAATTTTAGATTTTATGATTATATTATTTTAGTATTCTGTTTACGTTTTAATAAGCCAGAGCTGGACACAGTGAATCTCAAATACAAATTAAGGAAACACTGCTTGTTGATATTTCAACTTGCCTTGATAATTAAATGATTCGTTCGTTCATTTATTTACGAATACAAATCCATATAGTACATGCTGCAATTATAGTACATTACAAATTGAAGAGATAAAGAGGAAAAATTACGGAACGTTAGAATCACAGAAATAATCTCAAAAATTAACTAAACGGAGCAGTACCACTGCAAATTACAATCTGACAAACAATAACGACATCGAAAACATCAGAAATTAAAATAACAAAATAATAATAAAACGATGCTCCTGTGTTAAATGTATCGCTCTCGAAATCCACCGAATTCTCTCAAAAATCGCCGACAAACACCGTTATCAAACTTTCCGGCAAAGCCTTGCCGCATATCAGCACACAATCTCGCTGTGCAAATTAATAGCGCGCAACATAAACGTATGTACATAAAATCTAATTAACAGAAAACCACCGCATCGGACCCAAGCTGATGATACAGCCAAGCGTTATGTACATCTCTACACCGTCATAAACCAATTAAAAGCAAACTGTCGCGAAACCCATTTAACAGAGTTGATCGTCGTGTACAATACATACAATACGATACGGTTATACGGTACGTAGAAACGAAGAAGAGAAAAACGAGACGTGTTTACGAGACAACGAAAATACCGGCGAATCCTTCGTGGCGATTCGTAATTACGATGGAATGTAGTAACCTGGCGCAATCTCTCATCCTTTGACGCGCTCGCGCGCGCGCGGAGTAGAACAAACGAGAGGGTCCTGGCCAAAAAAATATCGGATTTCAAGCGTCGAGCCAACATCGTGCCCGATGCCAGAAGCGTGTTGTTCGCGTTGGCCGTGTCGAACCGCGCGTTCGATTTGTTTTTTTCTTCCATTTTTTCCCATTTTTTTTTTCCGCGTCACACCGACGCATCCTAATTGCCGTCGCGTGTCTTCGAGGCTCGGTTCTTGCCGGGGGAAGAAAAGCGGAGGAAAAGAGTGGAAGACACGCGAAGGGGTGAAAGAAGAGAGAACTGGGTTAACGATACCATGAGTGACTCGGTTGGATTTCACGACATTGGCTCGTTATAGAGAGTAGGGGGGAAATAATACCTGAGGATGATTAAGGGAAATTTTTCTGGTTAGCTAGTGGAACTTCGTTCTACTTTACATCCGAATGATTTATCGAATTCGAAACTAAATTTAAAGCGGATGGATTTTAAGCGTTCCTGTAAACTTGGACAGCTACCAGTTTCTAATTGATGTGGGAGAAAGATTGATAATTTCTAGATCGTTAGAGTGAGCGGTGAATACAATTGCGAGTTTAATTGGACTTCACGGGATGGCTATATTTTATGAGTGTCTTTGATCTTCTTTACATGACGCTTTTAAAGACAATTTGTGCTTGGAAGATTGAGTGGTCAATTTGGGTTTGGTGGAAGTAATGTACCTTCTTCAGTGGTTCTTTAGTGTAGCAGTTGTATTATTCTGGTGTTGCTACCTTTGATGTATTGAGGTGTAAATTAAATTTCACTCAACTCTTGCAATTTTACAATGTATATTAAATTTTCGTTTCAATTTCTAAAATTAAGGATTGTTAAGTATTTCAGTGAACCTTGGTTTACTAAATTTCAGTTAATTTTTAAGTTCTATTATAATTTTAGTTGCAATTTGTAAAATTAAGGATTATTAAATATTTAGAAATTACGCAATATTTTATTTTGGAATTACCGAATTCAAGTTAATTCTTAGTTTCAGTTCAAAAGATTAAGGACTAGCAAATACTCTCCTCTTCTAACAACGCATAATTGCTAAGAAATCGCGAGCCAGAGAACTAATCGACAGCGAACTAGAAAGGAATTTCAAGAACACCTCAAGAATTCACTCGAAGAAGACATTTATATTAATTAAAATCCTTGTCATCTTTACCATCGATAAGCTTCGACTTAAATAATTTATCGAGCAGCGGCGAACGAGAGTTGCAGATTTGTTTCAGCTGTAAAATAGGACTGCGACGGCGGGGCGCGAGGTGTAACTTTTGCACGGACGTGTAAGTTCATTACGACAATTTTGGGGGACACAGTGCCGACGGGGGAACTTCGAAGCCGCAGCTGCGGGCGGTCGCGTCCATGAATAAATTTCACCGTGACGATATGTCATTTGCATATTACCTGCTGCGTGACAGACGAACCTTGGCTGCGTCGAATGTCGCGTTAGCGCTGGCCAAGTCGAAACGTTCTACTCTGGCGAATTACGAGGAAGGGCGGTGTTCCTTCACGTTACTATCGATCTACGATTTATCCCAGATAACCCAAACAAAATCTGAATAACGATTAACTTGACGATCGTCCTTTGAAAGGAGTGAAAAAGTTGATTGTAGATACTCTGGATCGCTGGAATTAAAAACCATTTAGTAAATTTTGAAAATTACTAATGCAATTGAACGAAATTTGAGTTTTTAATGACATAGCGATCTTTCTTTGAAAGGAGTGAGAAAGTTAGCTCTTTTAGATACTTTTGATCACTGGAATTAAAAATCATTTAATAAATTTTGCAAATTATTAGTGCACGCTTTTAATGTAATATCACTCTGATTTAGCAGAAATGAGAAATTATCCACGAATTCGTTGGAGAAGTTAGTAAATTCCTGAATTTAAGAAAGAATACAAATTTTTGAGATCATTGTGATTAGAACAAGTTCATCCTTCTCACTCTTAACTCTTCGATATTTTCTAAAAATTATGTCACAGATATTTAATTAAGCTTTCCTAAAAATTACGCCATAGACGTTTAATTAAGGCTCCCCAAAAAATTACGTCGCAAATATGTTTTCCAACTTCTTCAACTTTCATCAAAGCGTCATACCTTTTTCCGTCTCCTTCTTTTTATTAAAAAGGGACAGATTTTTTTAAAAAATAAAAGAATTTTAGTGCTTTCATCGAACGTTGGGAAATTTCTCCTCTTCTATCGAATTTTCCGCGGAGTTCCTTTTCACCGCTTAAGGAACCGCCACCGGGAAAAAATTGTTCGTTCGACGAGCTTGCAGATGAACGTCGTCCAGGAACGATCTACATATGAAAGACGACGTTGGTGAACGACAAACGCTCCTTCTAAGAGGGTTATGCCGCAGCATTGTGCCGTGAAATGTCGTTCGAGATCGTCTTCCGTCCTCTCCTTTGGCCTTTTTACAGCGCCCGCTGTTCGGGGAATATTAATTCCCGGAATTACAACGACGGGGGGGAAATAAAAACGATGTTATGGTAATCCATGGACGGACTGATTTTTATTCGACTTGCAATTCAAACGAGCTACATGGAAATCGCGAAACATGCAAATGCTCACGTATTTTCCGGCTGTAAAAAGAAATATATTTTTCGATCTTCACCGTCACGCACGCGCACATTATTTCACTGCCGATCGATTCTCGATATTTTTGGGAAATTTCCGTTTTCCAACGATACAGGCAATTCGAGGAAGCGTTTATAATTATGTTTCACAGCTGTTTCTAATATTTCCTTACGGTAGAATTATTCTGTTAATTTTAACAGGACACTTCGATAATTTTACCAACACATCGAAAGTACTTGAATGAATTCTGTATGGAAGACGTTGATTTGCAAGCCACAGTGTTACAGGTTATCGTGTATCTTTCCAGTATGCTTCTGTCTGGTTTACTGGTTCGCGTGCAGGTACACATTACTCCATTCACACCTTGTTCTTGTACTTTCACGCCTTGTTGGCGTATCTCACATCTCGTATGAATAATTGCGTCGACGTAATTAAGAATTCTACCGACACACTACCGTGAAAGGTACACGAAAGAGTCACGCAATTGGGACGAGTTACATCTCGTGCTTAATTATAAGTAGAGAAAAGTTGAAGATCTATGTATCTTCGTACGGCTTCAATTTTGTCGTGCACATAAAACGAGCAGATACTTCAGTTTTTCGGTAAGATTTGCAAGTTTACCAAGAACCTGAGATATCTCGAGAAGTATTGATATTTCATAGTTTAATCATTTTACACTGTTACTCGACACTCTCCGCTTTTCACCCAGGGAAAAGTAGATCTTCGTGTCGATGATCAACCACTTTCTTAATCTCCCGTAACACGTTCAATTCTTACTCACGCTCGTTTAACCTATTTATTTATAGCAGTTATTAGTTTCTGTTCCCCATGTCGGAGTGATCAACTACAGCTCTTTGTTTCGCAAGCAAACAAGAAACCACTTACAGCGAGTTAAAACCTCCGGTGGCTCGAACGAAATCCCGACAAAATGGCGCGGCTCCTTCCGAGACAATTTATTAAACGATCCCGCGCGTAAGAACGGTTCGGCGAAACAAAGAGGCAATGATGGTGTTCTTATTAAATTCAGCGAGAGAGACGCGCCCTGCTCTCGTAATAAGACATCAGACTGGCACGCGGACATCAACGAGAGAGGAGGGAGGGATGAAGCTTGGCCCGAGGAAAAAAATACGCCCGGAATCGTTGTAGACAGAGGAATATTGCATTCTTGTGTCGAAGCAATTACTCGCGCGCTGAGGTATCGTTCTTCTGTCGCCTCTACATGCCGGCAACTTTTCGCGAAGGAAAGAACCTGAAGAGGAAGAGAGAGAAAGAGAGGAAGGGAAACGCAGAAAGAGAGAGAGAGAGAGAGAGTGAGGAGAGAAAGAGAGATAAGAAAAAAAGAGGGATCACCTTTCCACCACCATGGAATACTTGAGGCAAAGGATCGTATCTAGGACTCCTCGTTTACCTTTTCCCCTTTCCTCGCGTTCTCCTCTATCTTTGCTACACGACTCTCTTGTTCTCGAAAGAACTTCATTTCTGGTTTCGAGTCGTTGTAATTTGTGTCTCTTTCCATCCGTCTCTTTGCACTGATGACGTTACTCGCTCTACTCGTGGCTGTTCTTCTTTCGGCGCTAAGTTTGTTACGTGTTTAGGCGTATCCTGTATCCGGATTTATGGCGGCGAGTCAACTGGTCGCTGTCGCAGGCAAATATCGCTTTCTCAAAACACCACAAGTGTTTATTGCATTGCCTGCGACACTTAGTCCCTAGGACCAGACCCTGCCGTGAATCCTGGAGTCTCCGAACGGAAAATAGAAAAGTGGCCCACGACTTTTGCCAACGTCGATGGGCCACTTGACTTTAACAAAGCCTAGAAAAGCGGAGATTCCACAGGATTGCCGCGCATCCGTCCACCGAACACTTTCTCCCTAAGATAACGCGCTAAGGGCGAAATGGAGGGAGGTTGCGATGCACCGGAGTAAACTGATTGGTGATCTAGAAAAGGAAAAATCAGCAATCAGGGTGTTTTTAGGAAAATAGGCGTCTTCGTCGAGGGAAACCGCAGAGACTCCAGCAGAAACACTTGGCCACTCGCAAGAGAAACACCTCTCACTTCGCAGTAGAATTTATACCTTGAATTAGTTGTTGAAGGTTAAAAACTTAGTGTTTCAATCAAGAAACTGGTTCTTCGTAGCCTTAGACCATTAGTCGGCACACAGGTGCAAAAACCGGCAACGCTTGAACGATCGAAAGATCAACCGCGAGCCCTAACATTACGCGAGTGTATCTGGAATCTTGACTTCTTGGAGGCTTGGGTAATAATTATAATTAGTTTCTTCGGATTATGTGTTTAGTATACTGAGAAAGGATCGTCCAAAGAAAAATTTCAGGTTGCACATTTAGCATACGTTCACATTTTCTTTGTCAATAAGAAAGGTGAGGAAGAGTGAATGAGAAATCGTTCCTGTGAAGTTCATCGGCGAAAAACAACTCTCGGAGAGTTGAGCGATGCTCTCAGACAGTCACTCTCAGAGAAATACTCTCGAGAGCAACTCGCGATAGTTTCACTCTCAGAAGGACACCTAGCTTCGTGTTTACCTCGATATACATACAGCGACCCTGACTCGTCTTTCTTATGTCTGGTTTGCAAAACATACCGCGAGTCTCACGCGATGTTACGAGGCAAGAAGTTAAGACCAGGCCTATGTTGCCACACGTGACGGTGACTCATGCCTAGGATATTTACCAGAACAGTTGTGCGCGTACAGCGAGCAGAAATCAGGCAGGACGATGCGTCCTCAGTCGGTGTTTACGAGCCTGCCGAGCGAGTGCCTCGACGAGCGACGCTTGTACAGTGCGATTGTAGACTTGTAGAAAATTCAGTGCTCCCTTGAACCACGCGGTTTCGATTATACGCGAATTTCGAGTCAATTTACGTAGTTAGTAGCTAATTCTAAACAGATTGCCGGTGCATGCGAGAAACAGTGGAACACCGAATTCAAGTACACGACGAGCAGCCGAACTTGGGAGAAAAATCAAGCTACTCTGCGAGCTGCATAGCTATAGTCTCACGGTATTTATGTGCGTGAACAGTGAATACACAATCGAATAATTTCAATGGCGAATTAGTTTTCTAAGCGTCCAAATTTATCGCTTTCGTCATTTGAGAAGAATCCGACATTTAATCCTTGCGTGGGCAACCGAATACCCATTTTTATATTTCTTCTAACAGCTTTCTACGTTCTCGTGAGAGTATAACAAAACTGCGATATTTCGTAATATTTTTACGTCGATATCTGCAACAAATTTGCAATATTAAAGCCCGAAACAACCGTGAACGTTTCGGTTGGCCGCACAAGGGTTAACAAGATTCCAGAGTTCACACTGAAGTACCTGAACGGCAATTAGAGCATTTAGCACGACCACAGTTACACGTTTTTACAAAGGTATCAGGGAAAAACGAAAATTTCCACAG
>NW_017100404.1:3182816-3195342 GCF_001263275.1 Habropoda laboriosa | reverse complement strand
GAGCGTAGAACAGCGGTTTTAATGGAACTCGGTACGACGTCTCGATATCTCCTCGCGAACGATCGATTTTTCTTCTTATTCTTCCTTTTCCTTCTTTTGTTCACCCTTTCAACCACGGTGTTAAGTTCGCCAGCTTCTCGTCGCCTCCGTAGAACTCGATTCCGTTGTTGTGCCCGTTATTAGAATGCGGTTCGTGAAACTTTTATCTTCGGGGTGAAAGTTGGCCGAACTTATTCACTTGATTCTCTCGGAGAAATGATATACTTGTGCGCAGCTTATTTTCTCTGCGTTAAACACCCTTACAGTTCTGGGAACACTTTGGTTTGGTTTGGTTCACAAATTTTATAAATCTAGAAAACCGAAAATTTCAATGTATAATTTAAACGAGCAGATTCTTTCGAACTTCCATCAAACTAAGGTACAAAATACAAAATTGCCAATTTTCCATAACAGTGATCCACGCGAAATCCCAGTCACCGCATTCTCCATTTGGCAGAAATATCTCAAGGAGTAGTATACGGCGGCAAAAAATCCAAGTAACAAGGGCCGGTTCTAAATGAAACCAGCCGAAATTACTACCCCGGTAATTTCAAGCGTATAGAAGGGATTAACAGGAGTTTCCTTACGCGTTCGCTTCGAAAGACCTCCAGCAGCGGTGTTCTCCCCTTCACGGGGATGTTGAGTTGATGTTCGAGACGATGGCCGAAGGATCAATTACTGGAAGCCGTAAACATCACACATAACCCAATCACGAGCGCGCACGAGGGTGTACGGGGCAGGCGCGCGATCGTTCCAGCCGCTGGTTTATTGCTCGATATGATTGATCTCGTGGCGGGCATTCGCGTGTGCTGTTGCCGCAATTCGCGCGAGAGCTTGCTTACCCTCCTGCTGTGGATCCTGCCCCTTTTCGTTTACGATCTCCACCTCGAAATTCATGCAAAAGTGGGGACTAATGTTTGGTTGAAATTGTTGGGACAAAATAGTTGAACATTCATGTACTGAGCTGAGGATAAAAAGGATTTGTGTCGTTTTCCTGAAAAACCTTGAAGCTTTGGAATATTTTGAAGGGTTAATTTTTCGAAAAATTAACATCAAAGATTTCGTTAAATTCCAAATAAATAATTTCTGTGTATTCTTTGTTCGTTGTTTATGCTTGCAAATTTGGGTAAAAGTGGAACCACAAGTTGCTATAAAAATATGTAAAACGGTGAAAGTTTTTAATATATTATTTAAAGTAGATTCTTCTGGAAAATATTTACATAGGTCACTTCCTCGTCCCAAAACGTACAACTTCGCCATTCGAACGGTTACTCTGTACCCTATAACTTTTGAGATATTGCAGGAAATATGTTTTTCGCCCTCTGCTTTAAGGGTCATATTCGTCCCCCAGATGTAGAGAAATTGGCGATAAAAAGAATACGTGTGGAATATTTTTTCGAGTACCAGGTCATACATAAATTTCGTTAAAATCGGCACGTGACATTTGAACGACGAGCCTTGTACGAAATCTTGAGTCTTCGAGTCGTGAAATTTATCGTATAATCAATACAAAGATTAGGTTAGATGGAGATCCAAATCGGAGGAAATATGAGATAGCTATTGGCTCGATTTAGGAACATCGAAATATCATCTCATATTTCGATGGATATTCGAATTATTTTCTGCGTAGCAATTGTCGAGTAAGCAGAAAATTAATTAATCGAGCCACTCGATAACCGTCTATCTGGTGCCAAAGAAGGCACTTTGATGGAATCGTAAAAATCTTCGCTGGTTTGCCGACTCTCCTTAGCTTTTCCGTCCAAGATGAATCCGTGCCAACTTTTTACGATGTGACTTCCGACTCTCCCTTGGCAATGAAATCCACTGATATTCTTCCGGCGCATTACATCAGGAGCCACTCCCACGCGTTTTATGAATAGTGAGCTTGTCGTCTCGCTGTAACCTCTCTGCCTTCCGTATCAATACCCTAACGAGTAAACACTGCGATAAAAGCGAGTGGAGAGACAAAACTGTTCGAGGATGTAACACTGTAGTTTCATTTATTTTTTCAGTAAGTTACTTAAGTCAGATGATTTAATTGTAATTATAGTAATTGTCGAACTTAAACATTTCTATAAAATCACTACTAGATATAATAAAATACAGTAGATTCTTGATTATTATCGGAGCACCGATCGGTGGAACGATCGATTATCGGAAAAATCGATTAATAATTGGTAGATAAGGAAAATTGCAACATGAGAATTTTTGTACTTCTTCAATATTAATATTTTTAAATAATACTTCTTTCATGCGAAATCAGAGTTACGAAATCACTACTATGATAAAATACAGTAGATCCTCGATTTTCAAAGCACCGATCAGTGGAACGATCGATTAGCAATTGACAGCTGAGGAAGAATACAAAATTCTCTATTCTTATTTTTCATTTCTTCGATATTAATATTAATACTTCTTTCGTGCAAAACTAGAGCGACAAAATCACCACTGTAATAAAATACAGCAGATCTTTGATTATTATCAGAACACCGATCAGCGGAACGATCGATTATCGGAAAAATCGATTAACAATTAGCAACTAAGAAAGATTGACGAAGAAGAGCAGAGAATCTTTGTATTTCTTTAATATCAATATTTGCAAAATATTTCAAAATAACGATCAGTGTCGTGATTAGTTGAGATAATGAAGTTCAATTAATTCTACTGTACTAATTAATTACAAATTTTTATTTCTCAGCTATCTACCTTGTCCAGCCTAAATATCATCTACATATATTTCTCCAGCATCCATAACTCAACAATTAAGTACCCATCCACCATACGCTCTAATTCACGACATTACCCCATCAAGATTAACCCTCGACTCCCGAAAAATTTCACCCACTTGATCAAGGAAAATTCCCCCCCGTTTCCCCTATTCCTCGCGCCTCCCCCATATTTGATATCCCCATCACCGTGAAAAGTTCTCCGGGATAAATAGGCCGTATCACGTTGGCGAAAGCCACGTAACCGAGAAACGTATTCATCATTCCCCTGTCCCGAGTAGAGAGAGAGAGATGGTTCGTTCCAATCATTTTCCGCGCAATAATAGCGTTACTTTCGCGTAACACGGCTGACGTGTACGCTGACCCGGATATTCTCGTTACATTCAGGAACAATTCAGCCGCGCTGGTTGCGCTCGCCTCCGTAAATAACGACTGCCACGCAAAAGCTGCGACAAGCCGCTCGTTGATATCGCCCGTTTGGTGCGCGCAGCTCGCCAGACAGACAAGCGAAAAGAGGGTGCATCACACAGCTCGTGTCTGTCGTGTGGCCGCTTTTCCCTCTTCTTTTCCTCGTCTTCCTCTCCGGTCCGCGATATTTTCATCGTGGTTCTTCGACGCGAAGAAAAATGAAGTTGGAGAGGAGGTCCTTGGAGACCGCGGCAACCAAACGCGTAGGGATTACGCCGGAAACTTATGGATTCCTTATCCAATCTCTGAAACTACCACTCAGTCAGAGGGTCCCTGTCTCTCTCTCTCTCTCTCTCCTCTCTCTGTGTGTTTCCGCGCTTGTTCGCGAAGCTCGTAAAAGCTCGGGCGTAATGAGAAGCGGGATCGTTCGCATCAACGCAGCTGTCGCGACGCCGAAGCTCGGCGAGATTGTCACGACGAATGGAGCGAGTGTTTCAGGGAAGTTCGGTTCCCGCGTCGATGCCTCCTCTCGTCGCTAATAGATGAACTTCGAACAAGAGTGGTAAACGAGTATGCAGCGAAGGGGTGAGGGAACTCGCAATCTCTCTCTCTCTCTCTCTGTCTGTGGATGAAGTTTCTAATGTGGAAATTTTGAGCGACGCGGATTGCGTTTTAGCGACATGTTTTCCGAGGATTTATACACGCCATCGGGATTCATGAATTTTAGTCGGTGACGGAGGGAAGTGGAATCTAGTAGATGAGAGTGGAGTGAAGATTCTGGGAGGGATGAGTGGGTTATTGAAGGAATTAAATGCTTTGGGAGATTTTTCTTTTAGTTGTAGTTTGTTTTATAGTTTATTGAAATTTCTTAGTAATTAATACACATATTGACAGTCTTGTCAGTTTCTCGTTTTGAATTTGCGTCCGTTGGTATTTATTTGTGCGTAAGCTAATGGGAAATTTTCCGGTATAAATAAAGAAATAAAAACTAAATACTTGAAATCTTTAATATTATGTTTGACAACGCGATGTAAAAAATCTACCTTTAATTTTCTTTATGAAATTAGCATACATTTCTGCGTGCACTTAAAGTGGTGAAATAAAAATCTAGAACCAGGAGAATCCTCAAATTGAACGCACAAACTGTCTCGTAATTATTATGTCACCGTATAAGTTCCTGTAGGAAGTGACAAATATTGTGAGATTTACTTGGAATTGTGATTACTGCCAATGCTTATTCGCTCGCGATCCTATTTACAATATTTTCCCAGCGACGACATAATGGCTGCTAGAAAATGGCGAAATGTGGCGGGTGTCTGAAATATCGATGGAAATTTCTCAACAAAATTCTTCACGAACTTACAGTATGACCTAATAACACGAGCCTCTATATGTCGCAAACTATGCAATCGTCTATCACAGCGCATCGAACGCTTTCTTTCATCGATGCGGCCTCAGTTTCCACGAGCCTTCGAGCGTTAATTCGCCTCGTAATCGATAAACTTCCGGAATTCTCCGGGCCTCGCGTTTCCCATCTCGCTTCTGGTCCGTAAACAGCATCGTAGAATGCTCGTTGGAGAACAAGGTAGTCGTCGGTGTCGGAATGCAGGGGGCCCAGGGTGAACGGAAGGAACGCCTGGGAGAAGGTTGAAGAGGAAGGAGGCGATGTCGGCGTAATGATACGGGGAGAACGCGGAAAGTGTGAGCAGGATCGTGAGGGCCAGAGTTAAAGGGAAGCGAGAGAGAGAGAGAGAGTGAGAGAGGTCGATGGTACAACCTCGTTGGCTCTAATGCGGGCTATTCAGCTCCCACAATGCACTAGTAATACGATTTCACCGTCTCCGACATCCACCGAGTCGTCCACAGACGCAGGTGTTGCTGGAGCGCGGGTGTGTGCAATGTGTTACACGAGCGCGCGCGGATTTTTAAACGATAGTCCTTGCTGGTGTGCGGAGGAATAGAACGGGAAAAGAATGGGTGATATAGGCAGGATCTCTTTCTCTCGGTCTGTTTTCATTTGTTTGAGGGTAGAAAGATACGGAATAGGGAGAAGAGGATTTTGAAAGTCGGGGATTGGAGGGGGATCCTTTGAGTAGTTTTGAGTGTGATGGATAAATTCCAATTTATGTATTGAATAAATTTTTTTAATTTAAAAAATTATTTAGCTAGGTGTATTCACGTAAATGCATTGCAAATTCTGGGAGACATTGGAACGTCATTTTGAAAAGTTTAATTTTCTGCTGTGGTTCCTAAATGTTTCAGGGTGGATTTTGATTAATGGACACTTGTTTAGAATTATTGATTTATTAGGAAGGCGTGCTTAGTGTGAATACAAAAGAAAAGAAAATCGCGGTACATTCGACAGTACGGTTGAAATATTGCAAGAATAAATACACAACTATTTTTGATAAATTATCCAATGAGAAGCTTATAAAGTGCACTAAATTACTCTTACAACGTCCATAGAGGAATCGCGAAAAAAAATTGTCAATCGTCAAAGCGCTAGATTAAAAAGGATTTCGTTAAAAGTAACAGTCAAGTTTTCAGCGGTAAGACGTCTCGTCTCGTTAACCGAGAAGAAGAACAAGGAACTGTATAAAAAAAAATCGTCACTTCATTTTACAGTAATTATGCGAACTGTACGATTTTTCTTCTCGCATTAACACAGTAATTCATCGTACCGTAAATTCCTAGTTAAAAGGGCACGCCTGAAAAGGATCGCGTTTTCCCCTAATAATTGCTTTCACAGACTCTTTCACATCGACGTTATCGACTAGCTATTACCATTCCGTTACCTTTTCCTTTTTTTTTTCTCTTCTCCCTCCTTTCGATACAAAGGCGCGCGCGTTTCTCACGAACAGCGGCCGTTGTTACCACTATTTCACAACTATTTTCATTTTCCCCATGCTCGCCGGGATATTTGGTCAAATTAAAAGCGGCGGGGAACGGTCGTGTGTCATAAAGGCTCGGTCAATTAACTTTCTTCCAGCGAAATTACCCTCGAACGAGTAAATTTGTAATAAAGGAAATCGGGGAGAGAGAGAGAGAGAGAGAGAGAGAGAGAGAGAGAGAAGGGGTTGATGCGGAGACTTTATTCGAGAGCGAGCCAACCTCCGAAGTATCGATTTGTAATTATGAAGCGAGTTATTGGATATCGAATACTTTGGAACTACGTGTATATAATATATATATATACATACACACAGAGATATATAGTCGGTTTTCTGGGCAACGTTCGCCAGTCTGCTATACGTATTGGTTTCCCGTCGATCACGTGACATCTATTAACTTTTATCGCTATTTTTTAACATTGGAAACGCCTCCGCTACCTACCACCACCCATCGGCGTGTCGATTGTTTAAATTTGTCACATAGTTTACATATGTTATCGATGTTTTAATTTCACCCGGGAGAATGGTAAATTTGCCGATTTCAGAGGTGGGAACACTTAAAATACGATATTTCATCGAACGTTCCTTGCACACTCTGTAAATGTTCTGTTTTCGAGTGGGAAACAAAATTTTTCGTTTGTTCATTTTTTTTTTTGTTTTTTCTACCTTCGTATATTCGGCACGCTGGTCATGGATATCGTTAATATATCGCGACCACCGAGGGTGTGTTTCTCTCGTTATTTAAAGGATAACGCCGGAGAGTGCAAAGGGGTGGAAAAAAGCAGGGTAATACGTATAAAACATCACGTACCATTGAAAATTGCGTTTGATTGATAAAAATAACACGTTACAACGGCCGGGTACGTGTTTTGTGTTTTCCGGTTTCTCGATGCAGTTGATCGGCTCCCTGTTAATGTGTAAAATATTTTCCACCCCTGGAATTTATAGACGGCGAACGACCCCGTGCATCATTGCCGTGCTCGCGATCGCATTACAGTCGGATCGTTACTTTTTTCCACGGGCCGGAGATCGAGGTGGAAAATAAAAAATCGCACGCTGAAAACGCGTACTATTTTCGCAACGATAAATATGAAATGTGCATCCGGGGGTAGGTTGGGAATAAAATACCCGCGATGTGTCGTTTTCCCTTGGCGCGTGAACGAAATTAATTATGGAACGTCGGAATTATCTTATTTTTCGCGATGGAATGGTCGTTGAGCGTGTGACAATCGCGTTCGTTCGCCGGATCTACGGTAATAGCAACGGCTTATGGTAAATTAGTGAAAACGATCCACGGTGAAGAATATGAAATTTTGCCACATCCTCCGTGAATTATTCAATCTTTTTTAATAAACAAATTTTTAAATAAATGAAGACACTGTGAAAGTGGGGTTGAAAGAATTTTTTAATTCAGAGACCAATGATTTTTGTATATTTGGCGTTCAATCCTCGAAAGGTATGTTGGCCGCCCGACCCTTAGATTTCTTAGCATGTAGTTCTATTGCATATATTTTTCGCCTTCGCTCGTTTCGTAGCAGCGGTAATTTTATGACGCCACGGCATTCGTAGTCTTTCAGTCTAAGAACTTGCTTTCACCTTTATTGCCTCGTTTTCGACTTAGAATCTTCGCCCCTTTTTTACTTGTACATTTTTTGCATTCATATGGTCACCAGAGCCGAAGCGCGTCTTAACGTTATTGTCTGCTACGGTCATTGTTCGAGGCACTCGGAATTCCCGCGTACGTTTGGTACCTGAGAGTGACCTATGGTCTGGGGGGTGGCATTTTCGTGCAGTTTTCCCACCTATGATTTTATATCCGAGGGCCTCACCCCCGCGATGCGTCCTCGCACGAAGGTGTCGTGGGACCTTTCGCGGAAGGGAACGACAGAAGTGATCTGACCACGCCAAGAGTCGCTCCTTTTAGAAGTTTAGACCAACAGCAATAGTTGTTTTGTCCTCCTAATCACGGAGGTGGTCCTTCGAAGACGAACCTATTAGATTTAGTCGGCACACCACGTGCTAAATTCGACAAGGCTCGAAAGTTGGTTGCAACTACCACGAGCACATCCTAACATTTGGAATAATGAAACTAGTTGATTAAATTCGTTAGTTTCTGAAGAACACGAAATTACCAGAGTTTCACTTTAACCTAATAAAAATGGTAGCTTTAGATCTTCTTTTCTCAAATCTTTATTATTTTCACAGTACACAAAGTCTCCTCCTTACGTACAATCTTCCCCCTAATTTTTTCACACTGTCACGTTATATTCTCCGAATATTCGCATCACTTGTCCCTAAAACAATCGATCCCAGATCGCGTTACCTTCCGTTACGTCGAATGTAGCAGCGTATCAATTTCCCACGTCGCGAATCCTCTCGCCTAAATAGAGCGAGAGGGAGAATTCCACAGTGGTTCATCCTTGCAAGACCATAGAGTTAATCAATACAGAAAAGGTTCTCTTTGATCGTTCCGGGACATGTCTGGCGAAAAGCTCACAAGGACGAACTTAAATTGAAAGTGTCCTTTACAATGTACGACGGTGGAGAGAGAGAGAGAGGGAAGGATGGCGAGGAAGCTCGCGGAAAGTGCAGTCGAGAGTAGTTTTCTCCTCTCTTTTCCTCCGTCGGGTGTCTCGTCACATACTCGCGCTCTCGACGATTCTATCTTTCCCTTTTTCGTCCTGGTGCGACGATAGCTGAAAGAAGAAACCGGCGACTTGGCGGTAAGGAGAGGGAAAAACAAACTGGCTGTGCAAGAGGGAAAGGCAGGGAAAAGGTGGATGAAGTGCATTTTAATAATCGTGGAAAAAAGTGAGTGGCAGGTATCCGACGGAGCGGCTCACTGCCACGCGAATTGCCGCTACACAGCTTCGAGCATTATTGAAATAAGTGCCGCCCAACTGCGTTCTCTTTCTCTCTCGGTCTCGTTTTTAGAGAGGAAGCAGCGTGAGTCGAATGTTGTTTTCGTGATTTCTGTTATGTGCAAATTTTTTGGGGTTTCGAAGAAGATATTTTACCTTCGAAGTTACCGTCGATGCACTGTCGACAGTGGCGGGAACAATATAGAAATATTTAATTGCCGATTTTTCCGTAACATTTCTTCTCCCTAGTATCCAAAAGTTTGCACAAACGAAAGCCTGGGAAAGTATGCAATAATATTCAATTCGGTCGAAGCACTGTCGACATAACTATTTCCCGCGTGTGCCATCGTCGACAGTGTATCGTCACCACCGTGATCGAGGACTATTACCACGAAAATCAAGTGTCTGACTGAGAATACGAATTGGTGTCACACGACACGTTTCTCATAATTTTTTTATGACAGTGAACGCTCTATATTTTCATAGTTACAGATATTAAAATAGAAATACTTGAAATATCGTATAAAAAGATTGGATAAATTACCATTCAGAGTCCAAATTTTAACCAAAATCCAACGTGACACGATGCTTTCGTGGATCACTGTGCATATTCCAATGCCAATTTCAAAATATCACTGAATCATCGTCGAACAATACCCAATTTAGCCCCCACAGAAATTCTTTCGCCAAGCAGAGCTACAGTCGCGACAAAAAGGGGTAATAAAGCAAAAGTTGGAAGCGTCGGTGGTTGAAGTAAGCAAGAGTATCTTACCAACGAAACGTCAAAGCGGAACGAGGCGTGTCGGTGCGGGGAAAAGACTGTCCGCTTGAAAAGCACCCCGTAGAAATTTAATCCGGAACGTAACGTTAACTCGGAACGCTTCGCGGCGATTAGGTTGCTAGAGAATGTGCAGGACGAGCGGTACACGGGGAGGGAATGGCCAAATAAAAACGTCCGGATGGCAATTTGCAATAGTAAGGTCGCTGGTTAGTGAGTACGAAGGGGATGGCTACATAGTAGCAGCAAAATGACACCGCTGGTAAAGCTTACTTTTCGAATGCTTGTATAGGTATGCCGGCTGTCCATTTAGCTAAACTCAGCTTGTGTATAAAAGTGCTGCTACATTATTCGATGTACAGGTATGTTTGTTTTTCTTCTGTTGGAACACGTTCAATGATATCCTTTTGACGATGGAAACGACGAATAGAAAGTGGAAATAATTTACTTTAAAATAAAAAAGAATTAAAAAGTTGACATTCTTTTTTTATTGAAAATTGCGATTAATTTCTGTAAATTTTAACCCTTTGCGGTACTGTGTCGAGTCAGACTCGACGTAAGAATTTTTGCCTTCAGGTATCGTGTAATGATAAATTATAAACGATAATAAGCCATCTTTTTTGCATTAATATTATACCAAAACTTAGTATTTTATAACTAATGAAATGGAGGGAAACTACATGGTACTGCCTGAGAGTAAAGAAACGAGTGCGGACTATTTGGACCGCAAAGGGTTAATAAGCGTATTATGTAAACGTGTGCGTTTGATAGGAAGCAGATATTTTATTCACTGCTTTTTTTTTCCTTTGGGTTTTTCAGAGATGAAATTTATCGTTAAATTGATGGTTTGGTCGTTCTCAATGCGCGAGGGATAAAGTAAGCAAAGCGGTATCGCAAAAATGTTCAGAATGCAGTTGGTAATTGGGAAGGCTTTGATTCCGTATTGTTGCACGCAGTATGTTGTGTAAATAATTCTTGGGAAGTTCAATATTGGGAAGAACTGGATATTTTTAGCGAGCGGGCGAATATAATTTCGTAGTATCGAAAGAGAAAACTGGTTAAATAAACAGTGCTTGAAATATTGTGAATTTGGAGTGATTTCTCGTTCGCGTGATGTACGCGTTCCATTCCCGTTTTAAAATATCGTTTCCGTCTGGGCGGGGGGTGAAAAATAGGGGAGAAAAATGTGTGGAGTCGGTGAACGTTTAATGTGTATTTTCCTTTTTAACTCATTTGATTTTTCAAGTGTTCGAGAACATATTATATAGGTATCGAAATATTTCACGAGTGTTTGCTTTGTCGAGATTTTTCAACATTGACGATATAATAAATCAGAATGTAATATCTGTCTGACGGAAACACTTCGAACAACATGATTTTAAGTCTGTGTTTACATTTTACTGGAAAGTAACAAACAATCGTGCAATTCTTGTTTCAATATTTAGTCATTTTTATAACGTAAAAATTGTGAAACTTTGAAAAAATTCTTATAATTAAATGTCATTTTCCACCAAATTTTCAATTTTTATAAAATTACAATTAAATATCGTTTTAAATTGTTGACACATAGGTCTGAAGCTGTTTTCCGCACGTTAATTACGAATAAAATGCTACAATTCCATCCGTCAATTTACTAAAAATGAACGAAACACGTTTCACCTTAAACTGCAAAGTCTCGAATCAATCCGAAATCTTTCATCCCAATCAGAATGAATTCCAGTAAACTAAAGTTTCACAGAATCAAGAAACTCGTGGTTTGCAGCGTCTTCTAATCGAACTCCTGTACCATCGATACCGTTCGCCGAACTAGTTCTATTTGTCGACTAGAATCGAGTGGAAGTTGCGAGAACACCGTTACTTCTTTGACCACCACGAGGATGGCCGTTCTTCGAGCGATGGACGTTCTGGATAAAGTTTGTAGGAAACGAGCGGTTCCACGGAAGGGTGAACGAGATACAGTAACGACTCTCGTTCCACCTCGAGCATCGCGGAAGACAAATCGCGCGGAATTACAGCGTAGCGCTAATTTTTCTGTGCCGGAACAGCGTGATTTTTCCACCTCCGCGGGGAAATATTGCCGCGAATTTTAAGCCATATCTTGCCGCGTTCGAAGTGCTCCGCCCGTGGATTAATGGAGCATCCAGGGAACGTGGGAAATCCGTCATGTTCCAACGGAATCCCCGTTGCGACGTTAACGGTGAATGAGTTTGGCTGTGATTGTTGAAGTTTGATGCATTTGTGAAGTGCGTCGGTAGAACAGACAGGGTGTGATTCTTCGTGAAATGGTACAATTTAGGTGATGGAACAGAATTTTGTTTAAGGAATCTTCGTTTTCGGGGAAATCTATTGTTATAGATTTTTGAAACACTTTAATTTTATTAATTAATTGACGTTCTGACGAATGAAACATCTGAAGATTGCAGTGCACACACTTGTAAGAATCTGTATTCAAATTTGATTGTTTTGACTTATTAAGTTCGTCATAATATTATAATGCACATGTTGGAAATATTAATTTTCTTTGGAACATCCCAAGAAGATCGCAACAAACCCAATGAAACATCATAAAACGAGGAAAAATCGAATTTCTGTTTTACGGTCACCCATCTTTTCTGTGATCGCGAGAAGCGTTGCTGCACTTCGATGATCAGTGAACGACGAAAATTGTAAAATCACCACGACCACATTACACTCATTCCAACGCGATCGACCAGTATCTGGAAAAGAGTAGGATTCATAGAACGTGTAGGGGTAGCGTTCTCTTCATCCCTCCGCTGGTGAACGCATTAATAGTATTTAAATCGCAAACGGGGACGTCCCCGC
>NW_017100404.1:3181203-3182793 GCF_001263275.1 Habropoda laboriosa | reverse complement strand
TTATACGGCGTTTTGCCGGACAATTTCGCCTGTGACGGATGCACGATGCCGAGCTGCATTGATATGCAGCCGCGAGCGAAAAGTAAATTGATCGAGACGGCTGAAATTCGACCACGGACCTCTGTCTCACTCGCTCACTCGTTCTTTCTCTTCTCAGTCACTCGTTCTTCCTTTCTCTCTGTTTCCCTGCTTCCCTTCCTCTCTCTCTCTCTCTCTCTTCTGTGTTTCTCTTCCTCGCTCTCTCTCTCTCTCTCTCTTTATCCCTGTTTCTCTTCCTCTCTCTCTATATTTCTCTGTTGCTCTTCCTCTCTCTGTATTTCTCTGCTTCTCTTCCTCCCTCTCTGTCTTCCTCTCTCCCCGAATGTTCCAGCTTTCTCCATGACATCCACGGTTTCTATTATGCGTCGTGACGCGCCGCATTCGACACGCGAAACGCGTTCGCCATGGGAGAAACCGCGTACACGCGCGCGTGCACATGAAGCTCGACGCGGGGGCGGCGAACACGGACCAGAGGAGGGCGAGAGAGGCGGCAATTTAGCAAAGCGCGCGCACGCGACGATGAATTTTTATTAGTCCCGTCCGTATCGAACGAGCCGGCTAAATGGAATAATTTTTTCCTATTAGACGTACGTGGACGATTAAATGAGCGGAAATATAATATGCGCGGCGAAGTGGCGCGTGTGTGCTTAATGAAACGTGGCTGCGTGTCGCGCGTTCGCAAGGAGGGTCGAAATTTTCTACCAGCTTTCATTCCAACCGAAAGAACGAACGTTGCGTTGGCTAGATTAAACGAAAAATAAAATGTGAAAAAATGATCATTAAGTCTCTGACGTATTAATACGCTTTTATTAAAACTTTGAGAAAATTATTAGAAAATTTAAAAAATTTCGTTAATAATATATCTCGACTGTTTTATTATGTGAAACTTACCGAGGGAATATACTATGGGAGAATTAAATGTTCCGTGGTTTTTGTATATTCCGAGATAGGAAGACATTTGGAGTTCGTACAACGTTTATTCAGCACAGTGAGCACGTCTACAAATGGTGTCAATATTTCCTTGGTTTCTTTTCGACGATCGCGACGATAGAGGCGAAGACGTGTGCGCGAACAAAGCACGGGAATAGAAAAGAAACGATGGAGAGCATTACGTGTCTCCTAGCGCGGCTGTACAAGCGCGATAGGAAACTGCAATTTGCCTCCGCGAGACCATCTCGTGTTGTATCATCTGTTTGGGCTTGAGATATCCTCGGAAACACTTTCGTCAAAGGAGCACGTATTAAATTATTATTAAACTCATTCAAGAAGAATATTTCATTCGTACGTTATAACAGAATTAAAAACATCCAACGGATATCTAAATAGTTTAAACAGAAAATATCGAAACACTAACCTTTTTGTTAAAATTTTTGAAAATTTAAAGACGGAAAGTATTTATTTTAGTGATTTACTGAAGAAACATTTTTTTAAAATAAAAGTAAGATGTTTGAATTGTAAAGTTTGTGTTATTAAATGAAGTGCACATTTTTGAGATAGAAAGAAATTAAAAACATCGAAAGAACATCTAATTTAAATGAAAAATATTTAAGA
>NW_017100404.1:3161608-3181036 GCF_001263275.1 Habropoda laboriosa | reverse complement strand
AAGCCATAATCTCGTTGTGAAAATTTTGGAAAATTTAGAAACAGAAATATTTATTTGAGTGATCAACTTAAAAACAAATGTTCTCCAATAGAAATACCGTGTTTAAATTGTAAAGTTTGTGTTGCTAAATTAAATGCTCTTTTGAATCAGAGAGAAAATTTGAAATCGATATTAAACAGAGTTTGAGGAATGCCCATTTACATCGAATTAGCAATAATTTGTCTTAAGTAGCGTTTCAGAGGCAAGTATGTGGAGTCCTGTGAATCGTTTCTGAAATCGCTCTCAATGTCGATTCAGGAATAGTCTCTGAATACTCGCAGCGAATGACATTAATAAGGCCATAGACTCGAGTGGCGTAATTATCTGATATGCGTGCAGCAATTATCCTGAAGTAGTTCAGTGCAATTTAACGCGAGCCTTTTACAAGTTCCGATAATTATTCACGCGACAAATTTATCTTCTTCATATTTATCTTTCTGAGAAGAATTTAGAATAATGATTACTCGTAAAATTACGAAAATTATAAAGCTCTCCTCTTTCAACTCTTGAAAAAACTTTCTTATCATTTTATCATTTTTTAAAATAATTTCTTCCTTATCTTTTGCTAAAAAAAAAGTCAAACAAAAATTCGTCGTTCGTTCTTTCTCTTCTTGATGAAATTTAAATGTTCTCACATACTTCGCGTAATGAACGTAAAATTGTAGCCATTACGCGCGTATAACGAAAATATTTTGCGCCACTTTGAGGTATCCCATTAACGTTTAGAACTCGAAAGACCCCGGATATTGTACTGGAGGCAAGAAGGCAGAGAAAGGAAATTAAATCACATAAAATGCGTACCGGATGTCGGGGAAGCTACATGCATATATTTTGCATTTTGAGCTCATATTACGTACGTAGCTGCCAGAGGTACGTTAATTTTTTCCTCTACGAAGGAAACCATTCTGATTACGTTATTTTTCAGATTCTCGCGATATTATGTCGCAGCGACGTTTTATTCGAAACAGCTATGTCAATTTGACTCACGAACGCGTTAAATTGAGTTTCTTTCCTGTCTTATTGTGGAACATATTTTTCTCGGGTAATCAAGTTGAGGAAAGTTCTTTCTATGACATTTCTTTCGTGTTTCATCTATTCCAAGAACATAGCAGAACCGTTTAAACACGGAATGTAGTAATTTTGTAATGAGTCAGAATCGAACGAATTAAGGGAAATAATTTGAACACTAATTGCTTCATTTTTTTTTCTAATGTTTTCGACGAATATTTTTTAATTTCGATTATTATTACTTCATAAGTCTCAAGTAGTATATCTTCAATTATACATATTATTTTTCCTCTATCACATAGTGTTCGGTCTTCACAGGCATCGATCTTCAGGATTTTCGTTTACTGCTTGTACGTGTCTAATTACACCCTGGCGAGGGTCACTAGAATTGCTTGTTGGATTTTTAGTAATTTCTGTCCCTCGCGTTCAATAACCTAACCCACGAATTTCCGAACGGCACATCTACCTGTAACGGTCACCCGGAGGAAATTCCAGCTTTTTGGGACTTTCCGCCCACCCCACGCGGCCGTCTCCCACCCTTCCAAGGTGACAGCGCGCTAAGGGCGCACTGGAAGGGCGGTGAAGACGCTATTAGACACCCTGATTGACACCCTGAAAACTCTCCCACGGACGTCCGAGAGACGATGTCGAGAGTCAGTCGTCCAACTATCACCAAGGAGCAACCAGCTCAAAATTGTAACCACTTCACAAGTCCCAGTCTAACTGGGTGGTCCTTCGAGAAGATTCTGAAATCAAGTTGGCACACCACGTGCAAGTACAAACCAAGCTCGAAAGTTGATTTTGCAACAATCACGGGCACTAACACATAGCTCTGTCTTATTTTCGCTTCAAAATTAGACCCCGATGAGCCTAAAAAAGGAAAAGTTTGAGAATTTTTTTCATAGCAACTGTTGAATCAAAAGCTTCAATTTTTTCAGAGGATATAAATGTAACCCTCAGCTTTTCCTCCAATTTTTAAAAATTGAAAATATTACAAAATGGAGGAGTTATCGCCTTTAACGCCACTCTTTCATCGCGTTGTACCAATTTTGCCAAACAAACGAACACTATATCGCGCTCAGAGTAGTGTTTCAACAGGTCTGTCTTTCTTCCGACCATTTAGACGATCGTCAAGCGTCGCATCGTGCGACACAAACGGTATACGGTTAATTTTAAAGAAGCCTGAACCGACATCGCTGCGTTTCCCACAATATTCAGAGAAACACGGAAAAAGAGAGGGTGAAACGAACGAAGACGCTGACCACGAGCACACCGTGAACCAGTGGAGAAAGGGAGAGACAGAAACGTGGAATCTGCCGTGTATAATGGATTCGAGTATAAATATGAATTTCCGCGAGAGCGTATTTAATTATTCTGTGCGAGAGTTTGCGGTTTACTTTTTCTCGTTTCACCCGCTTCTCACCCTCTCTCTCTCCTTCTCCTTTTATCCTCTTCCACGCAAACCGTTCTACGAACGTTCCCTGTAGCGGGTTAATGAAAATGTCACAAAGATTTGCGGAGACAGTGTGCACCGACAGCTACAGATAGATAGGAGGAAAGAGGGAAAGAAAGAGAAAAAGAGGGAAAGAGCGATGGAAGGAAAGAGAGACAGAGATAAACAGAAGGAAAGAGAGACAGAGATGGAAAGAAAAAAAGAGAGTGAGGATTTCTCTTTTCCACGAGATTCGTAGGAGGGAAAAGGGGAGGAACGGGGAAAAGGAAGAAAAAGAGCAGGCGGATACGCGGCAGCGTAATCAATTCTCCGCGAATCGCGCGACTCAATTACCCATCGCCGCGCCACGCCTGCAATTACAGCACGGCCACGCGTCGATGTATTTTCATTCTTCGATTGTCCGCCCGTCATTGCTCCCTTTTTCCAACGAGGTCCCGCTCGTTTCGCCGCCGCCAATCGGGGGATATTAATAGAGAGGACTTCGTCTGCCTCTGGGAAAAAGGAAAGTCCAACCGCCCGCGTTCTCGTGACACCGTTTTCCTCCTCCTCCTCTCTCTGCACCATTTTCTTCTTGTTGCCTTCCGTAATGAGTACTGTGTGGATTTGGTTTTAATAATACGTTGTGAGTGGTGGCGTGAGTGTCGTGTGTTTGTTTTGAATTTGTGTGAACGTTCTAGGATACTCGAATCGACTCGAGATTGGGGAAACGGTCAGTCCTAGAGAGAAGCAGCGAGTACCTCAACACGAACCACGCGACCGATCACCCCCACCGTTGACTTGCATCGCTTCTATCTACCTGCCAATAAGGGTTCGCGAAAGAGGCCTTTTTCTAGGAAAGGCGTTGATTGGCCCTTTTTCCGAATTAGCAGCTACAAAAACATGTATAAAGGTAGCTTTCGCAAGCCCGAAGACAGAATATGTACGGAGAGAGAAGCAGAGCGTGTACGGAGTGTACATATTAAAAAAAACCGAACAACGTAGTTTAACCTAAAACTAAACAACCAATAGGGAAACATCCATCGTGATATCTTCCAACCGAGAAATAAGATCACGGTAACAAACAGCGAGTAAACAGTAGAACCGCGTTGTTAATGATAACAAAGAGAGCGAGAGCGTATAAGAGAGCATTGATCAGGTTATTAATATTCCCTTTTATGTGTCGTTATCGTTATTGTGCAATTGTTATTATTAAATATATTCGTATTAAACTTTCAACCACGTGTTATTCACCGACATATTGTATGATATTATTAATATTCCCTTTTATGTGTCGTTATCGTTATTGTGCAATTGTTATTATTAAATATATTCCTATTAAACTTTCAACCACGTGTTATTCACCGACATATTGTATGATAATTCTCTCGGGACGAGGAAGAATTTTTACTCAATTATATCGCAACTGTGGACAATTGTCTGTATATATATAGGCACGAGTGCTGTTTAAATTTGTAGATGAGACTGTGGTGGGTGAAAAAGAGAATATATGGTTTGCACGATCGACAAATACTGGCTGATTGGTGGTGACTGTTACTTTTTATTTTTCGTGATGTCTCAAAGTTGGTGATAGAATCTCTGATGGAATCTCTGTGTGTGTTTGTGTTTTTATAAGTTCGGTGGGTACAGTGATTGGTGGTGTGAAATGTGTGAGAAGTGATGGGAGTGTTGGTTGATTGGTGTTTGGGACGTGTGGTAGGGTTTGGCTGGTGGAGTCGAAGTGGGGAAATTGTTGCTAAAATTGTTATATTAGGGGATGGGAAAATCCTGAGGTCGGAAGGTGGTTTATGAGTGTAGTGCATGTGGTGTCCAGATGTAGGGTATTCGACTTTCGAAGGTAATAAAACAATTTGCTGATGGCGAGGAGAGAGAGCAATTTTACGGAAAATATACTATTTGTGGATATGGTAGGGCTCCATTGTTCGAGTCCTCGGTACGGTCGAACAATAATTCTCTCGGGACGAGGAAGAATTTTTACTCAATTATATCGCAACTGTGGACAATTGTCTGTATATATATATTTTTTTTTCGTGTTTAGGAAGAAGTGTTGGCAGAAGAGTGTTTGGCGAGATAATAGGAACGAGTGATTGAAGTGAATATAAAATTGAAAGCTAAAATCACACGAATAAGAAATAAATTTGGTCGCTTTAACCACTTGCCGTGTAATAACGAAACAGACTCGCGCCACAGATTTTGGTCAAAATTTGATAAGAACAGTGATATCGGTAACAGAAATTAATTTTAAGCCCAGTTTTCGATTTGATCTATAAAACTGAAGATTGGAAAATTTAGTTAATCCACAATATACTACCTTTTTTACTCGATATAGGACTAAAACAGTAAATAGCTGGCGCTTAGATGTACACTCGAGGGGAAAAAATCACACGTCAAAGGGTTAAACACTGTGCAAGGATATAGATACAAAGTACACCTTTGTCACACATGGGTAATTCAGACCCACATTCAGACAGTGTAACCACTGGAAATTGAAGAAAACATTTCAAATTACCGCCACAATATGCACAAAATGACGTCGAAAGCGATACCTTGAAGACATTCCTCTCGAAAGTAAAATTGTGGATCTATATGTCCGAGTCTAAGAACAGAGAATTAACCAAAAGAAAAAGGAAATCGTGATCTAACCCTTCGATCTCCACGAAAAGATTTTTTCAAACAAAATACTGCACGATGCTCGACTCGTGAACGAGACTGGTTTCAGCTCGAACGCGGTTAGTATCGTTGCGCTCCCGATGTGTTAATCCCGGAAGGGCGAAATTCTAGTAGTTGGTGCGGTGATGGTGAATAAGAGGTTTCTCTCCGTAAGAATATTTTTCAACTCGTTTATTTGTGGTGGTGCGTGAGTATATATTAGAAAGGGGAAAGGGATAGGAAACATGACCAGGATGCGACTTGAACTGCTTTATGGTAGGGAAGGAATTTGTTAGGGGCTAGGAAGACGGCTGGAAAGGACTGTTTATTAATTTATGATGTGTCACTGGCCGGCGGGCTACGCGACCAGTCAAATACCATAATTTTCCGTTCTGTTAAATGAAAAACAATGTTCGATCTGCTGGCAGAGCCGGTTTGCTCATTCCCTCGCCACTAATCGAAGACATTAATAGAAAGAACTCCCGGGGTACACGGTGATGGAAGAAAATAAAATTTAACGCCCGTCTCCTGATGACACCATTTCTGGACCTCTTTCGCGTTCCTTTTACTGCTTGTTACAGTGGATGCAACGTCACAATTCCCCCCTCGGTTGGAAGAGAAAGAATCTTTCCGTCCTATTAAGTCCGCTCCTGTTTGCAGAACCTGTAGGCGTTGCAGAGTTTATTACTCGTCGTAAACTCCTTCGGGAAGATATCGGTACGCGTACAAACTAGTTCTCGGAATTTATGCGCCCCGTTAAGTAGGCCTTTGCCTCCGTGAAAAGAAAAAAAGGAGAAAGAAAGCAGGCTCATCTCTCGTGTGAACTAAGATAGTCGTTTCACAGTATTGAACCGTAAATAAAAAGAAAAAGGAGAGAAAAGGATGAAATGATTTAATTGCTGGACTCTCGATAACCTGGCAAACAAAATTTTCTTCGTTCTCGACTGATTAATCAGTTTCTCCTTGTAATAATTGTAATTCCATTTATACTGGAGCGTTTCAAAGAAGGTGCCCAATCAGGTGAAAGTTCCTCTTGGAAGTGCTTTAGAGAAGGCCAATTAAATTTTTTGTCCATCCGTGGCCTCTTCATTATCCTCGAGCAACTTGGCGGATTCGATATTCTTTAGAATTTGAGGCCAGGTTAGACCGTTTCTTGTTAATTAAAACTCCATCTTTTCGAGGGCTCGTGATGTAATCTTACATAATTATTTATCAGTTTATCGGTGTTTATGTACTGTGCTCTCTTTCTTGTTGGATATTTCTTGAATTTTTTCAGAGAAAACAGTGCTTCGATATCCCAAAATTTTTATCAAACGTAGAATATACTTATTTATTTTATTTATTTAATATTCAGAGATTCGCAGATTTTTATATTCTCTCTGTTATTTTTATTTTTTGTTTTCTGCGTTTTGGGCAATCGAGAATTACACGCCTCGTTGATTGATTACACATCACGAACGGATTATTTTTTAGTACAAAAAGTGCTGGAACTAGAATACAGTGTCGGTAAAAGCGGAATAGTTTCCACGTGAAATTCTCCAGAATCTGGAACACCTTTCGTTCCGTTTTAATTTATCGGGCACATCACTCACTGTAAATTTCCCGCCCGGCTGATAAATTCCGTCGCCGGATGGATCGATCGGGTAAATCATCTTCCGGTGTTGTCGTAATAAACTCAAACATTGTCGTTAACTATACGGCTCTTTAATAAAGAAAGTTATAATTAATACTTCGCCCTCAAACAACGAGCGGTGCGCGGAACCTCGAATGTCATCACCGTTTATGCATGCGCAAACTAATTTCTCGCGCGAATAAAAAACGCCTCGAACGTTAAACTTCTTTTTAACGTTCATCTCTTTCTCTCTCTTCTCTCCGCCGCGCTAAAGCCACCGTAAAATTCTGTAAAAATATTCGCGACGATACGTTGTGAAACCGCCGGATTGAAATTTTATTTCACTCCCTCTCGTTCCTCACCACCTTCTATTTGTCCATAGAACATTTGAACGCTTCCCCGACGAGACGTACCTCTAATTAATTCCCCACTCGCCGTTATGTGCTTCGCGTGACAATCTTGGCAAACGTTAAACATCCCTGACACGCGTCGTTTTGTTCGAATTGGAAGACGTCGTAAGTAAGGTTGAACGAAGAAGCAGCTGATTTCGCAAGTGTGCTAGAACTTGTACGATTAATTTCACCGGTTACCGATGCTGTTAAACGTTTTGATGGCTGCTAGAGACAATTACGACGAAGAATTAGAATTTCTAATGCGATTATAATTGCAGCATACAAACGAGCCGTTTCCACGAGTGTCTGACGATCGATTTTATGATAAAAACACGCGTAGTTTGCTCGGCAAATTTTATCGTCTTTTTTCCCCTGAGTTTCGAACTTCCAAAGACGGGTACTTCACTTCTTTTTCTCTCTCTCCCGTTACACATTACATTACATCCGCCGATAGCTCTTTGATCTATTCGAGTCGATCGGTTCGCGGCGGAAAAACAGAATTTCCCGGTTTGTCTGGCTGTCCGATAGAGTCCGAATGAGGCGGACTAGGTGCAAGGAGAGTCAAAAAGAGAAATGGCAGTGGTAATAGTGATATACGAGCCGGGACGGTATCTGTCTGCAATGGTTATAGCGATGCTCTGGCACCGGGAAAGATAGCAGCCGCGATAGGGGTGACGGTAGCGAGTGTCGCAGTAGTAGAACACGACGATAGGGCAGACAAAGTGATCGATAGGCAAGTTCCAGCAAAGACGAGCCACACTTGTCGATAGTTGGATACCCGGCTTCTGCCAGAAAAAGAGAGTCAGATGCAGTCGACTCGTGATTCGCTTCCTTTGTGGCTTTGAAAATCAACTTTTTTTTTTTTGGAATTGCCATTTCGACTTGCCTCCTGTGGAAAATATTATTTTAATTATTATTTAGAGAAGGTTGTCTGTTGTTGATAATTTATAGTTTCTTAGCTTGCAATTAAGGTACTTTACTAAGGGAAAATTTTATCTCTGTCGATGGTCCATATGAAAAATTGGAATCTCTTTTAACATAATAAAAACAATTTCAGTAGTAGAGTGTACGAAAGGCGCTAAATTCACTTCTTTTGAATTTTCTGATATTGTGACAAGTTTTACTGTCATAAAAACAATTTTGCATTTTAAAGAATTCTCTGTTATTAGTTGTTCCTCTGTTTCTTCGCAGAAACGTGTAATATTTCAGTTACAAACGTAACTTCAGCTGTAAATCATGGAGCACTATCGTCGAAAAACCTGTCGTCCATAAATTAAACTACCACAAATTACATTCCGCCTTCGTTATACCTATCGATTACTTTCATCTACAAACTAAAATCCCAATCCCGATATCGTACTCGCCGAATATCGTCGCTGGTACACGAAACTTCCATAAACCGATGCGAGATTTGGCGATTCCGGAAACTAAAAGCCCCAGAAAATCAGGTTCCAGCGTTCGCCTCGGGGAAAACAGGCGGGGAGAGAAACAGCTGTCACGCTGAAAGGGTGGCGCGTAATTTTCCGCGTTGGCTTATTTCCCGATATTACTCGGTAATAAAGCGCGATGCGTCGTCACGTCGCGCGCGAGGACAGAGCCGGCTTGACGCGGTGAGCGGCGGGTTTGACGAGAAAAGAGCGGAGTGGGAAAACGTGGCGAGCGGTTTCGCTTGGCTCCGCTCCATAATTTTATTGTTTTATCCGCGGTGTTTACGAGGCGATGGAAAAAGACGGAAACAGAAGCGGGGCTGACGCGCGCGGCGGGAGACAGTTTATTATGCTCCGCGGTGAAGAGTTTTCGCCCGAAGTGAAGATAAACGCGCGGTTTCAAGCGAGTAGAACGAGATTTCGCGAGCGTGGAAACAGCCTTAAAGATGTGATAGACATCTGGCCAGTTGGCATTTCGTGACGAGGGAAATTGATGCATGTGATCAAATAATAATTGAAATTCAACGTTCCTTGGTCTTGGAGTGAAACTCTATTTTTGATTTCAAGAATCGCGCAAACGCTTTTCGTTAGAATTCAGTTGTATCCACCGTTCACGAAATATCCCACCAATAAGAATTTAGACGAGTTCACTCGGTGTACCATCGTCGAGCAGATTCACAACAGCTTGTGTACTTATACTTACAGAAACCAGGGTATTCTTATTGTACATCAAATCCACAGTCTGTTTCTTCATTTTTGAAGACTTCACCTCTCTCGCGCGTCGTTTAATGGTCGCGAAAAATGATCCGCCGACGAATTTATCGTCTAATCGACGAGATGTCGATACGTTTTGGCTAATCGCGCGCGTTTCGTTTACTTTTTGTCGAAACGGTAATTGGTTCGTTTGAATTTTGCAGAATACTCGACCCGGTTTTTGTCCTTTCTACCGGTGCAGAAATTGGGTTGTATCGGAATGCTTTATTAAAGCAATCGCTCTTCTGTGTTTAATTTTGATCGTTTGTACAAATGGTATTGGATGCCCTGGGGTCGACTTGGGAAACGATGGTAATTTCCCAGTGACCAGGGATATTTAACTTATTACCAGGAGATAATTCGTTGTTTAATTCCTGTTAGCCGGCACAGTTTTACGTCAGAGGCGCTTGTTGGTTCTGTATTGTTAAATAACAAAGGACAATTAAATTTCATGATATGTGACTATGGTTGACAGAGTTATTTAAATAAGATTCTCTATCTCAATACGTTTCCAAGTTATTTTAATTAGTAGTTTCGTAGCTCGCATATTTGGAGGGTGATTTCGTTCCCTAAAAATGAATATCAGCAGCTAAGAAGATATTTCTGAATTCTCTAGCTGTACGCAAAATTTTATCAAAATCGACGTGTGTCAATTATTCCTTTCAGCGATTAGTCCCTCATTAGTGATGTTTCTAACACCAGTATGATACTGATAAATTCGGAAATATAGTGCAATCGATTTAATTAAAAAAGGAAGACATGAAACAACGAGCGAAATTATTCAAAATCTTAATAAACCAAGAAACGAAAACTTCTAAAACTACCCACCTAAGAAACACCTTCTTAGAAACCAATCCGAACATCGCGATACCTAAACGAACAGTACAATAAAAATTTCCTCAAAGCCAAGTAACTCCTAAAAATCTGCACCAACCTCAAAGACAATACCTGTGATAGAATTTCCCTAAAAATCATCGCAACTCCTCCACAATTTCCCCAGCCCAAAGCTTCCTCCCACTACGATCCCAACGCCGCATAAACACTCGCAAGACGTTCCCGGAAGCCAGAAGACAACCGCTCGGTGGTCCATAATTCAAACGCATCGACGTTTGCCACGTCGAAAAGGGTAGATGGAAAAGGAGAAAGGAGAGAATGGTTGAACGAGGAGATATCCCGCGAGACTTCTAAACCATCGCGGATAACCATTTCACGAGTGGCCGTTGAAAGAAGCGCGGGCGGGCTGGAGCGAGTCGAGGCGTCGCGTACACGGGCGCGGCAAAGCGCAAACAGCCAGGACAATGGGGAGAGACGGTTGTGTAACAAGGAGAATCCAGCAGCCGGCCGGGACACTCTGTGCTCCTCGTCCATTGTTGTCCCGCTCTCTCGATACTAGTCGAGAGAGAGAGAGAGAGCTGGGTGTTCTTTCTCCGAGTATATACGACACTCAGAGGCCGATGGCACTTCTACGAACGGCTGACCCAACAATGGACCACTCCACTCGAGGCTGAACCATTCCTATGCTAACAGCCTTTCACGCCAAGTGCAGAGCACAGACCTTGCTCTGGCTTGGTACGTGCGCGAACCACCCGGATGGATGCTCGCGAGCCTTTCCTGCGCTCCTCGCGATTCTCTGAGCCGGTTAGCTTCCCTGTTATCCGTTCCCTCTCTAGAGTTTGCTATGTCTATCTGGAATGCTCGAGCAGAGAAGACACCGGCGAGAAAAAGCATTTGGGACCGGCGAAGCGTGCAACAGCCGATTTCGCGATAACCGATCTTGTAGATTGAGATTTGGATTGATGTATATGCAGGATTTGTTTTCTTTGGAAGGGAAGTTACGAGCGAGATTTTGTCGGAATAATTTGTTAAGTGAATGTTGGAGTTATAGTTGTGTGTGGGTGGGTTAGTGTAAATTGTTGGAGGTAGAATATACGGAGGATAGGAGTGTAATATGAATTGTGAGACAAGAGATGGAAAGTTTGTTCGGTGTGATGGTACGTAGGACTGTTAAGGGACCACTTGTGCCAGCAGCAATTATGTCTGAAGGGGTGAAATTCAAGGAGGATGAATTTCACCTAGGATTGTTACGTAAAGTTATGGTACAATTAGGGGGCAAGGGGTGCGTTTGCGTGAATCGTGACGAACTTTCTGGAAGACACTTGCGAGAAGAAGGTGAAGTTTGAATGTGAATTATGCGAGGACGTTAGGCTGGCTTGGAGGAATTTTGCGGAATGACGATTTTATCGCGCGACGATGATAAAACCGAACTCGTAAAAATCTTGAAAACCTTCGCAGAAAAATCGGAAAATGGGTCCGTAAGGAACAAAAGTCACCTCTTCAATAAAGAAGAACATTATACAGGATGCTTCAAAAAATTAACACATATTTTTTTCTTTCTTTCTTTTGCAATAGATTGAAATGACAACGAAATTAAACAATGAAAAAAGTTCTGTTTCCCTAAGTGATAAAATTGTTTTGAAACAATTTTCACCAAACATTCTCACCCCAAAACCTCACAACTCCTTCGGAAAACCTACTCCAACCTTCAATTCCAATTACCATCACCTCGCCACCATCCGCAAAATCAAATCCTCCGACGCAAGACGCAACTTTTCCCATCAAGAATACCCCGTGATCCACGATAAAAACAACTCGATCCATTTGCAACAGAGGCCGTCTCACCGACCGATATAAATTATCATCCACGATCCAAACTCCCGACTTGGATCGCTGTCTCGGAACAAACCAACCTTCTCATATACCCTCCGCTATCCTCGTACAGGCTTCCATAAAATCGTTCCGAGAATCGTGACGCAAGTCTCGAGCGTGCCTCCACATATCATCCACGCCGCGTCAGCGCCTGAACCTAATTATCCAAAAATACCCCCCGAGATTTCTGCCAAGATAACAATAGGTATAATTGTCAGGAGTATAAGGGGTTTCATCTGAACGTTGGCTCGCAGCCAAAGTCTCCCGATTAATTCAACGGAGCTTTGGGCGCCCACGTGAAGTGTTTGCCCGATGGACACATGTCCACGCAGGTAGAAACTCGCGTGATCGCGGTTTCTCGCGACGAAAATCCGACATTCGTGTGTGGCCTGTCGTAGCAACAAGTGGCGATAGACCACACGGTTGGTTCGGTGGAACGACGTATTCATTAAGGCGGTTTTATCGAGGCCACCGTGGATGATAAATTGGACGTTAGGTGAGAAATCTTAGGTCGGTCGCGTTCGGAAAGTTGGAAAGGTGGGACGGTGTTGTAAAGCCTTGGTAATAAAGCGGACTAGTTCCTCGGCGAAGTAGTTCCCGTCGGGAGAAACCTGTGGCGATGCGAGCGGAGACTTTACTCGAGCGTTTTGTGTATCGCTGCGATGGAACATGTGTCCAAGTGAGAAGAGAGTTCGTACGTTATTCCGCGCGGTTATTCTGGTGTCTTGCGACATCGAATTAAGAGTTTTCTCTTGCTGGCTCGAGTAGAGTTCAAGGGTTAGCGTGTAAATCAAGCAGGTACATGTGCATTTTGTTAGGGTGCTGCGAAGAGTTTCGGAGGTTTCGAGAGATTTTTGATATGCTCTTGTTATTCGTTGTTACCATTGTTTTGGGACTTTCACGGCGAGCAATGGGTAGCCAGTTCGACGAAAAGTTAGTGCCTTAATTATTGACTAGAAGCTTTTTGATGAATTCAAAAATAGGATCGGGAAGCTTTAGAAATATTCGGGATGTTGGTAGGACTGGGTGAATATTTATTATTCTCTGTGCTCGTTTTATGTGGTGTCTGTCTGTTGAATACATTTTGTACTCCGAATTTTTTGTCTACATTTTGTCAGAAAAACATTGCATCTCTGCCAGGAAAGTGTCACAAGAAAAATTTTCATTTTATTGCTGCAGATTTATCATAAAAAAAAATTGTCACAAGTTGAAGCAGGTGTATTACTTGAAGGAAGTAAATTTTACTTGACGTATGTGTCATAGTTCTGTAATTCATTAATTTTCCAATGAAAAATTTCTTATTTTCGACCTATAAGGGTGCAGTATCACTTTAAAAATTTGTCGTTTTAAAAATGCAGTTTATTTCACAGTTACAAATGCAACTTCTTTCCAAACCTAACAGAGAAACATCTCTCTGTCCACAAATTTCGCTGTGAAAGTAACGAGCAATTATATTCGCCGTGCAAAAAGCTGCATCCAAGTTTAGCAGACTCGCGTGTACAATTGGACGTCGCTTTCCGCGCAATAATTTCCTTCGTCGAACGATCCTTTCAAACAGAAGCGAGAATAACGTCTAGGGCATTAGCGACAAAAGTGATTTGTTCTAACCGCGACGTCTCCCATCAGTCAAAGCGACCAGTTCCCCGAGTTACGAATGGATTTAACGATCGTCTCAAGACTTTGTCATTCCCGGGGAATCTCTGACAGTGCCTGTGTCCCCCTTCATCCTCCTCCGCCTGGGCTTTCCCTCCCCCTTTTGCTTCTCTGCGTCGGGAACCGCTTTGAGGAAACTCGTTAATTCAGCTCTCGAAACTGCGAGGGTGCTCGAACTTTTCCAGTCGAAAATGATCGACCGGCTCCGCATTCCGCTCCCCCGGAAGATCTCGCGCGCGTAAACCTGCACACGCGTGTATACCTATACAGCGGGACAGAGCTATTTCTCCGAGTGTAATTGGGAATTTTGCACGAGCCACGCGTGCATACATTCCTGTCGGTGCTTTGTGCGAGCGAGGAGAGGGTGGAGTGTCGTTCGAGGAGGAAGCGAAGGGGTTAAATTGTGTTCAATTCGAATGCGATCTTCTTTCGACGATTATTCGGCGATGGTGTTTCGGTTTTAGCGAAATCGGTGAAATTATCGATTATCGAAATGTGATAATTTGGGAGGAGAATTTTGTTTCTTTGGATTTTTTAGAATTTGCTTGGAATGTGATTGAAAGGATTTTATAGCTTCTGGAAAAATAAAATTTCATTCTTCGCCAGAAAATTCTCTCCCCAAATTATCGTTTCTTTCGATTCTTCAGAATTTTTTTGTAATGTGATCGAAGGGACTTCATACCTTCTGGAAGAATGATAACTTGCTGGAGAAGAGTTAAATTTTGTTTCTTGATTTTTCAGAATTTCTTTGTAATATGATGGAAGGGATTTCATATCTTTTGGCAAAACGATAATTTGAGAAGAGCTAAACTTTATTTCTTTAGATTCTTCAAAATTTTTGTGCAACGTGATCGAAGGGATTTCACACCTCAAGCTTTTTATTCTTAGCGATTCAGAGTTAGGATTAATCTAAGATCTCTCATAAAAATAGTAATTTCATTTTTCAAATTTTCTTCTTTTTAGTAGCTTTCCTTGGTAGGTTTCGGCAATGTTGTAACAATAGAATATTTAAGAAGAAGAGTAAACAGTTGTACTGCAGGAGTTATACTAAATTTGTTCTACAGAGGAGAAACGCGTCGTCAGTTGAAACATTCTATTCCAACAAACGTCAATACCGTTCGCATTTTATCCGTTCTAACTTGATCAGAACGTTGTTCAAACACTGATACTTTATTCTACAATTGATCATTTCACTGTCCGTGGAAACGGAAGCGAACGATGTTCTATGTTATGCTCATCTTGGAGTTAATCGAAGACCTGACGGTCATTACGAATAAAACGTTACACAATAATTCCGAACTGAGCAGGGTGTTAAATACACGTCGACGATTAAGGATCGAGCGAGGAAGGCAAATTCTAAACGGATACGATCGACGTCCTGCAGAGTATTCTACCCGTAAAATATTGGTCTTCTGTGATACTCGCTGTTTGCTGAGTTAATAACGAACGAACGAACGATCTTTATGACCTATGGAGACTCGTTGATTTGTTTGAAATAGCTGTGGGCGGACCGTGAAACGTTATTCCCCGTTCTCCTTGTTCGCGTTTTTAAAATAAAAAAATTAAATTCGGTCTTCATTCGAAACGGGTTGAAAATTTCTATTATTTTATGGGTTATTGTGGACAGATAATTAGTGTATCGATTGATGAAATACGTAGTGTGAATAGGTGAGAAGATAGAATTAAGAGATTTGCAGTAGATGCAGGAGTTTTTAGTCAGACACGACAGCCAATTAATAACTCAAGCTTTTTTTATGGAAAATCATTGCACTACGATTAATAAAACATTCTTTTTACGTTGTACGTTTTTTTTTTAATTGCTATTATTTATTAAATTATTTCAAAAAGAAACTTTTTTTAAAGGAGGGTTTTTGGGTTTGGAGGGTTTAAATGTCAATTAATTTCATTCAGCAGAAATGATTAATGGTTTAATTATTAATTTCATTGTAAAGAAATTTTTCAATTAACTCAAGAATACTCGAGGCATTATTTTTCTACCAATTTGAACAAATTTTCTTCAACGGTTTCGTAACAAAAAATCATACAAAGCATAAATACACTTGAAATTCGCGAATTTTTGCACTACAAAATAATAAAACACCCTGGAACTACACGAGGTGTTACAAAAACGATGATATTCCGGGTCCATGGAAACGGATTGGTTCTCGAAATGGATAGAGAAGGTGGAACCACGTCTTGTTCGTTGTGTCCATCTATAAAATGAAAGCCAGGACAAAAAGGAGACGTTGGACGTTGCAAAGTTTACGTGTGTGTCCATGTGGCCAGCCTAACCACGTCTCTTTCTTGTGGTCAATAAGAACGTTGGTCCTTTCCATTTCTGGGAATTATGTCGGGGGATTCTCGTTCCTATTCAATGCTGCTATCGCCTCCTTTCATCATCGAGTTATATATCCTTTCGTTCCGAGGACGAACGTCCATCTTGAGGAACGAAAATAAAAGGTGTTTGGGAAAATCGCGTGTGGAAATGAAAAAATGCGATTGAACGACTGAAATTGGCAATAAGTGTAGCGTAAACGATTTTCAAATGAATTTGTTTTCCCTCCAAACATACAGAAAAGAGGTAATATTTTATTATCATATTTAGTCGAAAATTGAAAATATTTTAAAAAGAAGTTTGTGTTTTTCTTTTGATAATAATTGGTAGTGTTGCCGTTTAATTCTGGTTTATTTAAAAAATGACTAAACAATAGGTTTTCTCTAAACGTTAATTAAAGGCGCGTTCTTTTCAAAGGCGAAACGCGTCGGGAAATGAGACTTACAGTACAGTGTAACCTCGTAAAAAGAGAACAGGGTAGAATGAAATGAAGGAACAACTCGAGATGCCGTTTCTTCGTTCCACTTAACTGCAAGTGCCTTCATCATGAAATAACGGAACCGGGCATGGCTGGCTTAACTTCGTTCCTTTCTGGATACTTGTCGTGCCGTTTGCCCCTTAAAAATGCAAGACTTCATTTCGACGACGCGTTTACTACTCCTGAATCGACCAAAAAATGTGACAACAAAAGCGAAACAGTAGACCTTTCTAAAAAGAAATATTTGGGAATATAATATTTTGCGTCCAGTTTTTTCATTAAACTGTGAAACTATAAGCACTCAAAATAATAAATACTCAAGATACTCAAAATGCTCAAAATAATAAATACTGAAAAACATTCGAGGCGCTCAAGGTAATAAAGACTCAAAAATACTCGAGATGCTCAAACTGCTCAAAATACTCAAAATAATGAGCATTCAATATTCAAGAATACTCAAAACGCTCAAAATAATAAATGCTCAAAACTGCTCAAAATAATAAACACTCAACGACACAATCCACACAAAAACCACATTTCACATTAAAGGATCAAAATTCAACACTGAAAGTCCCACAAGGACTCAAAGTTTCGCATACAAAATCAACACAATCGCAACAATTATCGCCCCATCTCAGCTTTTCACAGAATCACCCCTAAAATTCTGAAATAATTACCGAATGATCGCCGAACAAACGAACCTTCGTCTCAAGTTCGCCTCTTTCCCCATGTTCCACGAGAAGCAACAACAATTCAGCGGAATCCGGTGCTTCCCCCTCGATACTGTTTGAAGGGAAACAATTTTTGCCCGGATCAGCCGTGTAATGCGGTTCCTGGTGGTCGAGCAGCCGCAGCTTACGCTCGGTGCAAGGATTTCTCTGGTCTCTGTTGGCTGGTCTTCCTCCCTTTCGGGCGCCGTTCGTGTGCACGTAGAAGCCGCGAGCTAATCCCTCGACAAAGGGGCCATCGAGTATCGATCGCTTATTCTCTTTGACGTGCCAGCCGCTATCTCTTGGCTGCACACTCGTCCACGATAAGAGCACGAGTTTACTCACATGCCGTCCAACCGATCGACACGTAGCCTTTTGCCATTTTCACCGATCCTTTCCTTCATTCTTCTCGCGGCTCTTCCCTTCGTCTCGTCCTTACTAACTCGAAATCGTGTGTGAACTTTTCACCGAGATGCTCGACACGTTCGCTGCCATCGACGCACCATGTGCGGTCCAGAACGCATCGCGGAGAGTGCTATTGATTTTCTGCCGGCAGCGAACGTGGTATCGATGCTTTCTCTTGTTTCGAGGAAAATTACGTAGGGGAAGAGGTCTTATTATGCGATGCTAAGCAGCAGTTGGATCTTATTAAGTTGGAGTGAGGGTCCTTTCTGAATCTAGTACGAAGCTTGCACCAATAGACTGTATTAGATACGGTTGATGCTGCAAAGAGAATTATTGATCACTGATCGGTTTAAGAAGCATTATAGGTTGTTAAGACTTTCTAAGACTGCGTTTGGGTTCGAAGCTCTTGGAGAGGATCGTCTTTGTCGAGTGAGTAGAGGAAATTATTTAATTTGGAGAGCAATGAGTTAGGAATTATTGTTAGAAATTTTCGTGTTACTATTTGCACGATGATGTTTCATTCTCCTCTGTGTTAATTCGTCGACTTGAAAATTTCCAGATTGAAGTTTTAATATTAAAACTAAATTATTATTAATTGAATTATCTGCCTTAACGAAGCATCTCATTTCGACTATCTCTATCACTTTACTCAAATGCAAGAATTCGTCGATCTCAGAATTTTCGAATTTAACTTTCACTATTTCTCGCATAATTTATTAAAAAACAGAATTCTTTCCGTTCCATTTCAAATTAATTGAATAATTTCTAATCACCGAACTATCGGTTCGTCTGCTTTAACCAACACTTTGACGAGCCATCTCATTTCCCCTGCCTCTATGATTTAACTCAAACACACGAACTTCATATAGTTCAATCAAGATGTGTGTACATCTAATTTTCAGCATGTATCTTCTTCATCCATTCGAAATTACGTTAAATCATTCGACCGATATAAAGTACTTGAACACACTTTGATCGTGAAACTTGTACGAAACATGGCGGGGAAACTAGAGAATATACGGCGGGCAAAAAGAAGGCACATTGGAGCCTGAGTTATTTGAACGTTCCGTGCAATTACAGCGTGAATCCGACGAAGTCCTGAACGAACGAGAAATGGCAGAAGCGTTCACCTGCTGGGGCTGCATAATTTGGCAGCATAAATTAATACGTCCCTGGAAATCTCAGGTCTCTGACACAATTAGGCGGAGATTAATTAAACCCATTTCACATCTCGACGGACTTGCTCTCCCTTTATCTCTATCCCTTATCTCGTTCTTTGTCTTTATTCCGATTGTACTGCGCGCTATTCTTCTTATTGTACCGGTCATTCCTTTCTCTCTCTCTCTCACTCTCTTCTCTCTGTTCCCTCTTATCACGTTCATTTTTTTCCATTAAGCTTTCTCCACGGGAAATTAGGCGCACGATCGACGCGCCAGATAAGTTTACGAACAGGATCTGATCGCTACGCGAAATTGAGCGCTCGAAGAGAGGCTTTGAAAAGGGAAAAGCAGAAAAATGAGAAGAGAAGACAGAGTAGTCTTTGAATTTCGTTATCGGAGTTAATTGAAACTTGATCTTTTGATGGAGGAAGCAAGAAGGTTAAATGAAATGTTATTAATAATTCTGTGTCCTTAAAGAGTACTGAAGTTTAAAGTCTTTTATGAGGCACGGAGATTGATGCAATGTAGCAGTGCGTTAGACTTTGGTTCAACTTTTAATATTATGAAAGATAGCAATAAAATCATGTTGTATTATACAATATGTGTATTTCAAATAGCAAAGATTTTTTCAGTTATTTTCCTTGCAAAAAT
>NW_017100404.1:3160220-3161543 GCF_001263275.1 Habropoda laboriosa | reverse complement strand
TCTAAATTTAAATTTGAGAAAATTGAATTTAAAAAAATTTAAGTTTCTTTAAATTTAAATTTGAGAAAATTGAATTAAAAAAAATTTAAGTCTCTTTAAATTTGTAATATGTATACTTTATTAAAAGTGAAACTTCTTACATTTGTTTTAATTTTGAAAAGTGTGCAATATAGTGAAAATTTAAATCTCTTTAAAGCTATGACATGTAGGCTTCGTCAGAAGTACAAAATAAATTGTAGGATCGTTTTATATGAAATAATTAAGCAGTAAGTTATTTCAGCAAACTAAAAGATAGTCCTCTTGAATCCACTTTAAAGATGTTCGTTTCACTTTATTAAGGAACGAGCACGTAGAGTTAGAGCACATTCGAGCCTCTGGTGTATTCCACAAGATCCATTAACTCATAGCAATACACACCTGAAAGCGTTAATGCAATCCAGTTAGGGGTCCACTGACGGTCATTAAAAACTTGCGTCTTAAACCTAAGCCGTAAAGCGTACTTGTTTACGCGAGCGTAGCCGCGTTACTTTGGCACTATAACGACCATAAAGAGAAAAGTGTTGTTAAAAGTTGCTCCCCCTTTTCGAGGCGTAATTGTTTCGAAAGTGAAACGCTCTTGCGCGTTTGAAAAATGTAGAGTATCCATGATAACAGGAAATTTAATCGAGTTTCAGAAGATCGTGTTTGACACTACCTACAGTGTTTTATTGACTTCGTTCCTTTTAAATTTTACTATTTATTTGACTCTTTTCATATCTCTCACGACACAGTTGCTATTATAATACACATTTCAGATTTTTTATTTAAATTTCCCACGTTCCTGAGTCGATGATTACTATAAAAATTCAGGCTTTGACATTCAATGTTAACTTCAAAATTGAAAACATATTCTCACTTAAATTTCTGTTATAACGTCTAATCACCATCCAATTTTTCAAACCTTCATATAAAAATCAGAAGAAATTAGGAAGAAATAGATGAAAATCAGCGAACTTCAATTTTTATATCAAAATCAGATTTCTGTAATCTATGGAAATTCGTAAAAAATAGATCAGAATCATTGAACTTGAAGTTTCATATAAAAATCATGAGTGTTGCATCGTGGACCTTGATCAAGTCTTATGATCAGGAGTTCTGGCGCAGGTTGATGATTGTTCTCGCTGGTTCGAGGTGTATTAAAACTTCATTGTTCGGTTAGATGTTTTTTATTTCGATCAGATGTTTTCCTTTGGTTTTAGATGTTTAGTTGAATTTGGATTGTTCATTTCGTGACGATGTGTCTCGTGCACTCGTCTTACAGTGATTGACGGTTTTCAGGTGTGC
>NW_017100404.1:3147571-3160188 GCF_001263275.1 Habropoda laboriosa | reverse complement strand
TGGTTCTGATTGGTGGTTGTGTTATGGAGGTGGAAAACGTGGTGTGTTCTGCTATTGGTCGACGAAAACTGTGATCTTTTGGGGGGTCGAATGTTTTATGGTCCCGAGTGTTTTTGGGACCTATTGTCCGAGTGTCGCGCTGGTGAGTCCACGGAGGGTATATTGCGGTCTTCCAAACGTCGGCACCTCGGTCTGGCGGCCAAATATGTTTTGGGATGACAACAATGAGATTTCTGTAATCTATGGAAATTAACAGAAAATAGATAAAAATTCATTTTCATATAAAAATCCTCAAAATCAGTAAAACATTGTAAACAAAAGTCGCACAACCCCACCGACACAGTGATTCACCACATCAAAATACTGCGTCAACCCTACCATCCCGTATCTCCTCCAAATTCCCCGAAAGAGATAATTCTCACCGTCTAACCAACGAAATAATCGATGTTCACCTCCGCCATTAATCAACCGTCCAGATTTTCGCGCTTGTCGTGGCTCGTCGCGGCGATGTCGTCTACATTAAACCATTATACTTCGGGGCGCGAGCTTTTATTGTCGACGGATGGGAGGAGATACCGTAGGAGTGGCGAGGGGGCCAGAGAGGAAGACGAGTAGTAGGCGAGGGTGATTGTGACTTCAACTCCGTCACCCTTGCTCCCGGGTATGTAAATTCGCGATAATAGCGGGGGATGCTTCATCCCCTAACCCAGCCTTAACTCGGCCTTTATGAGTTAATAACTTGGGTTATCGAGAAATTCGCCTTGACTATCTCTCTCTCTCTCTCTCTCTCTCTCTCTCTCTCTCTCTCTCTCTCTCTCTCTCTCTCTTCACCTCTTCACCCCCTGTTGTAACGGCGAAACGGGCTCGTGTGCGCGCGACCTTGCAAGAATCTCGAACAATCCTCGCCGTTGAGGCGAATACCGAGCGGTTATTCAACGGTTAATAGCTGTCTTCGGCGTGATTTCAGCCAGACACCGTGCGAAATTACCGCCGAAAATCGGTAATCGAGGCTGGTTGATGTCGATGACGAAAGCGGCAGGTCCTCGTATCACCCGGGGAATGCTCCCTTTTCCGGCTTGTACGGGCGCAGTGAAGAGCGCAAAGTGGATGGGTCGAGTGATGTAACGTTACAACACGTAGAGAGGTAGACGTAATTTTATACGTGACACGAGGATTCTGAATGGAGTGAAGTGAAATATTATGTATATTCGAGGATGAATATGGTGTGCGTGGTCTTGAAATGATACGCTCGTCGGAAGGTTTTATTAGTCGCGGAATTGGACGTGTTTATTAAACGATGTCTATTTCGAGAATGTTTATGTTTTTTGTTTTGTTTTGTCGATTCGTGTGGTGTTTCTTGGGCGCGAGAATTTTTTTGCCAGTTGTTTTGTTTTGGTCTTGCGTATCTCAGTCTTGGAATGTTGATATTTGTTGAATATACTCTTTGCCAGGGGTATCACTATGTATGACAGTTTTTGGAAATGGAAAATTTGTTAAATGAAGAGAATTATTCATTGACTCAATCTTTACGCAGAGTATTGTAATATCGGGGCCTCCATACCCAAATAGGAAACCTCGGAGGGAGAATAGAGAGGGAGTGGTTGGCGTAGCGCGCTAAGCCTCGGCTTGCTAAGCCGTAGGTCCCGGGTTCGATTCCCGGTTGGGTCCGTCGAAATTTTTTCCGTCGATTTCTGCAGTATGTGTAAAGGAGGATTTAGAGTATGAAGAATTCAACCCCTAGCGATATTTCTATATCACTTCTTAACTTCGTTTCAGTGGTTTCACGAACCACTTAATTAATATTTCATAATTAATAAAAATGAGCATTCTAAAGTACGTAAATTATTACGTTCCAAACGTAGCTTCCTCGAATAACAAATTCAATCCTCGTTAAACGGATTAATATCTCCGGATAGCCAAACAAACCTCCCAAAATCAGTGAGAGAGAGGAAAAAAAGAAATGGTCGCATAAAGTCCGCTTGATTCTCTACATCCCAATCCCGGGTTCTCCCCGCGGAATCGCTAAATACACAATTAAGATGCATCCAGGGAGGCAACAAAAGCTCGGGGCTCTGGCGTGGTTTGAAACGAGGGTCCGCTGTCCTAGATTCGCGGAACGTGTTCCCGGAACAAACAGTCCCAGAGGGCGGCCTCTTTGCCAGCGGTATCCGTTAATGAATAAAAGGGGATCGTCGATTCGATTCGGAAGCGGTCACGGGGAAATCTCGCAATTTCGCGGTGCTCGACCAAACCTGGAGCCGTTGAACGGCCTCGCTCGCGCACGCGTCAATATTTGAGAGAAAATTGAAAAGGGTTAATTAGGGAACCGGCCGCGCTGTAACGTGTCCAGTTTGCGGCGTCGATTTGCGCGTGCTGCTCGACGATTTGCAAGCGAACGAGAGAACTGCTATAGAGAGAGAGAGAGTTTCGTCCGTGGCGCAAATAGACACGTGGATCGCGTTACATTGTGGGCCAGAATTTATAACGAAACGCATTATCCGCGCGAGCATAAACATGGCCGCGTATTTAGCCTGTGGTCGGACAAACGGGATAGATGATACGCGACGAAACGTATTTACGAGCCACGCTCGTTACGCGCCATTCCATCGGCGGCCCCGCTTTCCGTTTCGTTCGCGCGAATCGATAAGCTTCTCGCCGCGGGATTTACGGTGCCAGACGACGATTTCGTATCAGCGGATCGAGCCGCAGCGCGGACAATGCTTGGAAGCTCTATGGACGAATATTCGGGATCGGACGAGTAATGAATTCTATGCCTAGGATTTTTCTCCCGGCTCTTAACGAGGTCTTTGATATTCATATTCTTCGGTCGGGTTTGGTTTTTGGTCGATGACGGTTCGCGTTCGTTTGTTAGCTGGAAAAGTGTAGGATGAATATTTTTTAACGATCGTGGGAATTGTTTGGTTTTCGTAATAGGGAAAATTTGTCGTTGGTGACATTGAGCAAAATTAGATTGCCCGTTTGTAAAATGATTTATTCGCATTTATTTCAATTTACATCAATTTTCAAATTTTATTAAAAATTGTATAATTCAATTTGAATATTTGCATTCTACCTAATTTAAAATCGTTCAATCAAGTTTGCACCTTTCCATTGAATTCAAAGTCATCCCGTGAAATTTGAATGCTTCGATTTCATTCATAATTGTCCAATCAAATTTAGATTTTCAATTTTAATTCGAAATTATTCAATCAAATTTGAATCTTTCGATTAAATTTAAGAGGCAACGAGACCCGAGACATCAAAAACTTCAAAATCAAACAGCAATTCTAAATTTTCAGATTGAATTCAAGAGCCAACGAGACTCGAACCACCAAAAAATTAAAAACCTAACATCAATTCTGAAAATTCACCCTAAAATCCCCAAGAAACGTAATTCAAATCACACAATACTTCGTATATGAACGTACCGGGTGCCCCAATACTTACAACCCCAACATACACACCTCTATACGAGAAACACCACGAAAGCGTGGAAACCGGCCATACGTCCCGATTCCGAATTTAAGAGGGGCCGGCAAAGGCCGCGTAAACGCGCCAGGCGAAATTCCATTATCGGCTAGCAGCGATAAATATTATAAATTGGGGTGCTTGCTGTCGTTTCCCTCGCTCTCGCATCCCGTCGCGTACACGAAACACCAGCTTCTCCCTCTTCCTCCTCCTCCTCCGCCTGCTTCATCCTTTTCTTCCTCCATTCTTCTTTCTCGCCATCCTCCCCTTCGCCCCAAGGCATCCCATATCCATCGCTTTCTCTGCGTCTGGCGTTCTTTCTGTGCTCGTTCACAAAGCCACCCCCCGCGAGGAGGACTCCACTGGGCCAGCGAGTACATATCGCCCTCCTTCGTTCACCCTTCCAACCTCTCCTTTTCACCTTCGTTTCTCCTTTTTTCAAGCCCTTTCGCGATAAAGGGAGCCGATGGAGGGGACGGTTTAAGCGATTTTAACGGCAGGGATGGTCCGCGAGAGCGTTATTGGCCGCCGGTATCTATTTCTTTTTAACCCTCTTCTTCGTTCTGCCCTTTCTCCCGCGTGTTCCTTCTCCTTCTTCTTCGTATTCTTGTTTCCATTTTACCGGCTCGTAAGCTGAGGAAGAGTGTTTCGACGGGAATGAGCGAAGGAGAGATTCTTGTGTTGCCGTAGACGCAGCAGCGAGGAGTAAAACGACGACAGCGGAAATAGTCGAACGCGATGCTCGAAACGCTTTGACGAGAACCGAGGAGAACCTGTCAAGCTTACGTTTGCTGCGGGACGGAACGTTTTGGAACAGAGGGGTTCGATTTGTTTGAGCGAATGAAGGGGATTTGCTGGTGGAACTTTCTAATGGATGTTAGACTCTCGGATTGTTTTTAGTATGTATTCGAAGGTGGATACATCTGGGAAATTCTGAGAGTATTTGCTAATGGGGATATTTAAGTGTAATATTTATTAATGTTTCAATATTTCCTTCGCAATTTTTATTCACCAAGTGGCTTGGGAATTGCGTGTCTATTTATCTGTATTTCATGCGTCCCCTTTTTTCTACTTATTGCAATATTTTTCAATCCTTTTTATAATTATTCATTCTTGCGTTTCAAGATTTTTGAAAATCTCATTTCTTCAAATTCTCATAAACAAACGAAAATGTCGGGTCAAAGAGAGTTTCTAATTACCATATTTTACATTATAATTTCAAGAGCTCTGACTCATCCTCTTAAGTTCCATTTACAATAAAATCCACACAAGGTGCGCATTATTTTACAATTACAACTGGAAATGTAAAAAGGAAAGGGATATTCTCTAATATTAAGTGGCAAATCCCGTGCAGAGAATTTCTTCGCGTGTAGCCCGGCTAAAAATTGGAACGTAAAATTGAATGCCAAACGTCAGATACAATTGCCGGTTTGATTCTACAAAGGGAGATTCCTGATCAAAGCTACAGCGGGGACAAAAGTCCATCCAGCGCGACGTATTGTCCTGCTATGTTAATTAATTTAATTAACGACGAAACGCTGATTAAATCAAGATACCAGTCTTTGTCAAAGAGCCTGCTTTCGGCTGTGTTTTCCGGATTAACGAAATGGAGAAACCACTGACGCGCCGACGTCATTGAGTTAAATAACGGTATTGTCGTTACGATATAGCGTTACTTGGAATCAGCTGATTCGCTTGCACAGTTCATTTCATATGCCTGAGAATTCACGGTTTCGCGAATTAAATACTGTATTTAGCAACATTTATCAGCCGGGACAATTGTTTCGAAGAAATTTTCACAAACGTTTGAACTTTGTAAAATTACGTTACAAAATATGGAAATTTGGTGGTGATGCTTGATTTTAACGAGAAATATCGTACCTGAGACAGGTAACTTCTTTGTCGACTCGTGTTTCCAAATAAGCTAGAGATACGTCATAATTGAAAAAAATTAAAGACGAAGGAAATTTATCAACGGTTTGATTAATCGCACCTGAGCACGCCTGCTGCTCAAATATACTGCTCAGAATGAATTAAGACAATAATTAATTATCTTCACTTTTCGAAGAATGTTTTATCTATACCTCTCTGAATTAATACTTTCCAGTGCTTCTATGTAGAACACTTAATTTATAATCATACACGATAAGAATACGTATATCATTTTTAAGTGTATTAACCCTTTCGTGACCACTTGAGTACTCGAACAACACTTAATCTTAAATTCGGTATCCATTACAAATTAAAAAGAAATAATTCCATAACGAAAAGATTAAAAAATTGTTAGAAAATTCAAACGATAAATACAGGTAACGACAGGTAAATGCAGTAACGAGAAATAAAGATAAACATTGTCTATTTTTTCACCTTTTTCCAAAGTGAACGCTGTTCGTTTCTCGAAGAAATCTAAAACGCAATTGAAACATCGCATCCCGAAGAGATTATCCTACTTTATAGACTCCATCGTGCACTCGCCACGCCTCACTTTATCTCACAGAGCATCGACGGCGATGAATTAAGCTGAGCCGGTCGCGCGATACTTATTTTCCCTTCGGTTGATTGATAGCGTCGTGGAAGAGAACCATAGTGGACGTTAACGATTCTCTCCATCTTCCCGCAATATATTCCCGAGTGCGTTGATAAAAAGCCGAACTATCTATTGCCAGACCTGCCCTCGATCCACGATTTTGCGCCATTGGCTCGGGCCACGTATCCATTACCTCTGGTCCGGAACGTTAGCGGTGCTTTTTACCAGGACAAACGCCAACACACGTTTATAACTTCGGATTGCTTCTTGCGCCGTAGAGCGCGGGTGCACTGCACGATTGTTAATTCACTGGCTCGTAAACTTTTTGCCGCGACGATAAAACAATTGGTTTAGTCGTGATATTACAGACGTGACTGCTCGATCCGGGGATCTTAACTGAAATAGAAGATCGAGCGCTTTTTTTTTTCGAATGTCGAAGGTGGATCCTTTTTTGGACGGGTAACTTTGATTAAGCTTATTTCTATTTTTTCTGGCGAATCAAAAATTGAGAAATTGTTTTTGTCACTGAGGGTCATTTCATAGGAATTCGGATCGATGAAAATGGATAAAAACTCGGAATTTTCTTAAATTTCTGAAAGGTATATTATCATTATTACTCTACTATCTCGTCGAATTAAATGAAATTTATCCTTTCTATCGTGAAGATCACTTGACAGGAATTTGGATCAATGAAAATGGGTAAATCAGAATTTTCTTGAATTTCCAAAGGATTATCGTTGTTACTCACTTTCATTTCTGACATTTTATTTAATTTCATTTGAACAATTACCCGATAAGCCATCTCAAATTCCTATAATCGCAAGATATTTACTGGAAGTAAAATCTCATCGAGTTAAATGAAATTCCCATACATTGCTAAAGCTTCGTTTTCAAGTTCAGTTCGTAGCTTAATCGATCTTCAGAGCAATCCTCCGAGTCAAGGCAAGAACCATTGCTTTGCAGCAGTTAATGGTTTATTCATGCGAACCCTGCATAAACATTCCACAATAACCTAATTACAGAAACTTCCGCAACACCGTTACCCTCGCAATTTCATCAGACTTACGCATTCTTCTCTTACCTTCCACTCTCCTTAGGCCAACATCTTAACATCTTACAAAGATCATCTGTCTTTAGCACGACCGAGAGAAGAATAAAAGGAAGCAACGGGAAGAGAAGAAAAGAACAGAAGGAAACGGAGAAATGAAATCTGTGAGAAGTGTCTAGTACAAAGGAGCAAGTTCGTAGAGTAGAAACGTAAACGTGTATCGAGTTTAGCTGGGGGGCGAACTTCCGGGCTCCGGCGGTTTCGGACAGCACGGCCTTCCGGCCGGTTTCCACCGCGCGTCAACTCGACAAGATGTCGCGAAACTCCCTGAGAGTGACAACCGGCCGACGACAAATTGTTTTCCCCCGGTTGGTTCATCCTCGTTCACGATCGATCCTAAACACCAGATGGTTTGTTGAATATTTTTAACTCACGAGGGAACATGTCGACAGCGATAATCTTCGGGGAATGTTATTAAGGACAATTTTCATGAAACTTTGGTATATTGTAGTACAGAAAAAAATATTTGACACGCATTTTTTTTTACCGCCATTCGTCCACATTGAAGGGGCGAAAATCGCCTTGAAACTTGAGTGCAATAGACATATTTGAAATTAAACGAAGTCGAAGTTATTTTTTATTTCTAAAATTTGTCGTTGGAAAATAGAAAATTCGTCCATTTACACTGTTCTTCTATCTCTGATAGTTTTCGAGATATTAGGCCAAGTGCGTTTACGCTCACAACTTCGAGGTCGATTTTCACCCCTTCGACGTGGAATATTTCTGATATAAAAAAGTACGCGTCGAATATTTTTTCGAGAAGTAACGTACACCAAAGTTTCGTGAAAATCGGTGATTATCACATCGGGGATGTTCCCTCGTCAGAGCCTTCCGCGACGCGGAGATTTTTTCCACGCATCGTCGCTCGCCGCCATTGATATTGATCAAGCGATCGCTGGAGTTTTAACGAGTAGCTGCACACCCCAACGTACAGTTTTTGTGTACAGACGCATTTGTTTCATCGTGGAAATTCGTTGATTGAGTTGGCTCGTGAATGATTCACGGAGAAATTTTAATAGGGTTGATTGTGAAAAGTTATCGACAGATTTTTATTGTTACCAGGTTTTGTGCAGTTTTCAATAAGCTTTTAAAGCTTGAAACTCGTTGCTCATGAATAAGTTGAAAAATAAGCGGGAAATGTAGTAGAATGTTTCTATATGTATATATTATTTTATCATTGATTATTTCAGTTTGTACAGTGATTATAAATTATTCCCGGCTAATTCGAACGACGATATGAAGTATTAAAGGATCGATTCGTTCTCGTTTGACAAGAAAATTAGCCACGTTAAAATTGATCACACTTTTGGTATACACCGGTGTTCCGTCCCGTAAATAAATAGCAGCAGGATAACGCACGACCTACTTTCTAACAAATAGTTAAGGTATGCCAGGAACTTATACGGATATTTTTCGATACGCCCCCGGCAATGGAGATGTATTTTTAGACGTTATTTTTATTGTGCGCGCAGACCTTCCTGTTTTGGCGGAATGTATTGAAAATAAACAGCGATTTGAAATTGAATCGGAGCAAATAAACGTTCTGTTGTTTGCTCAAGTGAAAAGGATTCTTGGTATAACGCAACCATCCACGAAAATGAGAAATATGTGTTACTGTGAAAGTGTAAAGAGACGTTGAATATCCATCCAATACTTACCGGAAAAATTCTTCAAATTGTATACTAAACACTCTTCTTAAATCTGTCACTCGTAACTAATTAAAAAGTTAACTTAACAATCCCCGACATCTTCACAATTCAAATTAATTACTGTCCTTAACAAAGTGTTGTTTCATTATTTAGTAAACTATATTAATTTATTTTTACCAAAGTCGTAGTGAAATTTTCAAAAACTAATTAGTAGAATTTTTTTCAATTAATTTCCAACGATGTAGGAATTTCTTTTTGTACAATTTGGTGAACGTATGCCACATAGTGACATATTTTCCCCCTTTCTCGTTGATCGATCGGCGAAAGTCGGAACTTTCCAACCCTTATTTTTATCGTTGCATGATAAAGACGTGGAGGCGGGGGAGAGACGCGAAATTGTGGCACGGTATTATTTTCCTTTCGACGCCGAGAGCTGCGTTAGCTAGCCGTTGTATGCAATATGTTCGTCGGGGAAGATGTGTTTGCTTGTACAAGCGACGTTACGGAAGTAGCGAGATTGCTTCGTGCTCGGCCGGTGGAAGTAACGTTTTCGAGAATATCATGCTTCCTGCGAGAGACGATGCCACTCGATGCGAGTTATAAAATTTAACTTTCATGGTCGCGCTCCACGCGCGCAAACTTCTCGCTTTTATTAAACGAAAGATTGGCTATGTTGTAACGGGAAATCGGGACTGTAAACAGGAGGCAGTACAGACTGGAAGCTTGTCGAGCTTAAACGCAACCCTGAATGCCGGTGGAACTGTTACTGTCGCGAAGTTAAAGGCGAGGACCTTGTTCCCTCGATATTCCGGGAGAATTCGTTTGCCATTCCTGGTAATTAGAAAGTGTAAGATTCGTACAGAAATATAATTTAATTTTTGGTAATAACAATTAATTTTAATTGTAATTTTCATTTTTATTTTTAAAATTTTACATTCTAAAGGACGATGTCGAGAAAAGGCCAATTTTGGCATACAGCCGGAACGAAAAATTTGTTTACAGCATGATTCTACGCATCCTAAGAAACGAAATACCTCTCAGAGAGTTGAGCGATGCTCTCAGACAGTCACTCTCAGACGCAGTGTCCACTCGCGAGAGATACTCTCGAGAGCAACTCGCGATAGTTTTACTCTGAAAAGGACAGCTTATGTTTGGCTCGCAAGAAATATCACGAGTTCTAAGAAGTTAAGGCCTAGAATTTTTCCTAGAACAGTTGCGAGCGTACAGCGATAGGAAACCGGGCAGGACGACTCGTCCTCAGTCAGTGTTGACGAGGCTGTCGAACGAGTGCCTCGACGAACGGCGAACGTCGCTTATACTGCGCGATTATAGTATTGTAGGGAATACATCGAACAACGCGTTTTCGATTATACGCGGATTTCCAATCAATTTACGTACTTAGCATATTCGTTCGTGTGAATTAAGTGCCGCTGCATACAAGAAGCTAGTGCACCGAATTCAAGTACACACGAACAGCTCAGCTTGGGAGAAAAATCAAGCGAGAAGCGTGTCTCTGTGACCTACACAGCTACAGTTTCACGTTATGTGTATGCGTGAATAATATGTATGTATATATACGTACACAATCGAATGATCGAGTTAATTGAAAATAGAGGAGAGCCTGCGTATAGCTAATTAGATCAATTACTGCAACAATTTCGTTTTACCGTATCCTAAGTTTATTTTTCTTGTAATAAGATGTGTTATGGCTATGAAACAACAAGAAATTAGTTTTTTCACTGTTGTCTCCCCGAGACATACACATATTCTATCCTTTTCTGGAAAAACACTGTCTCTTGGTAAACAACTAAGTCTTTACACACGACCTACTTCGTTTGTTATTATTCTAACTCTTTGCCTTATCACGAGTCAGAGTCGTAGCACAGATTCTGGTGAAGATGTGACAAAAATAGTTATATTAGTAATAAAAATTCATTTTAATTTTAATAAGACTGAGGTTTACCAAATGTATTTACCTTTTTTCACCTAACACAGTACTAAAGCAGTAAATACTGCATATCAAGTGACTCAAGTGCATAGTCAGCACGAAATTTTCCAAAGCATTGAATACGTTATCATCGCTGATTAATACACTTAACAGCAACCATACGTCACCCTCTTCCCTTATCACCTTCCAGCAACAATCACCTATTTCCTGCTTTGCTAGTTTCACGAATGAGCGCATTAAACGTCGGCAATTTTATGCATAGAAGCAAAATTAGGATTAAAATGAAACTTCCTGGTGGATATAACTCTCGTTTGTCTCTTTTAATCCGTTTTAATAGCGCCACTGTGATTCGACCGCTAAGAGCAAAGGATTAAGCAATACATATACTTACATATATATATACACATCAGCCAAGAAGGGAACATCAGAGCGACTCGTTAAATGCGCTCTATTTAAAACATTCGGTGCTCGAAGGGTTCCCCGTGCATGCAGGGTATACCAAGTATTCGGTGGGAATTTTTTTTATCATAATATTCAACGGTCTACATAATTCCCGTACGCAAAAATATCACGTGCCCTTTTTTTCCCCCTTTTCACCATCCTCCCCTTTTATTTCCTTCTCAATACCTGCTTCTCTACGCAGACGCAGACACACACACAGCGAGGTTTCCCGCTTATTTTACAGCTGGTGAAAAACGCGCAAGCTGGCCCGTGTACAGCCTTCTTCAAGCGGGAAACTTTGAAATTTTATTTCGGAATCAGCGTGGATTAAAAATTAAACACAAAAGCCTCCCGGCCACAGTAATAAAAAGGCGGCCGGGATGTGTAGGCGGAGGGAAACGCGGTGAAAACGTAAAGGGGAATTGAAAATATAAGTGGCCTCTATAAGAGAAAGTCGAGCCGCGGTGGAAAAGTACGCGGGCGTTGTAGAGAAAGAGGGAGAGAGGAGGGAAGAGAAGGTAAGGGTTACCTGTGGAGAATAAATACCGCGGAACGTACGGAAAATCCGTTTTCGCGCGTCGCCACAAAGAACACCCGGAGCTGAATGGAGGAGACTGAACAGTTTTAAATTGCATCGCTAACGCCCTGTGTTGTAAAAGAAATACTTGTGACGCGGACGCGCTTCAATCCGTCCAGAGGGGTATAAATACCTACCCCTTTCTCTGTGCGCCGCCGCCCGCGGACCCCCTCGCGAAATAATGCCCCCGATGAAAAGTGTATCCGAGCACAATGCGTCATTCGTAACTCTTCCTCCCTTTTCTCTACCTTCCGATACTTCGACTAGACTTTTAAGGAAGTTTCTTTCATCTATGATTTATGGCTTAAATTCGTAGTATTATCGACGTAGAGATGATTCTTTGTGGAAGGAAATAAGAGTTGAATGTAAAGTATGGTTTAAGGTTGTAGCGATAAGGACACGAAGATGATATGTGTGTGTGCGGAAAATGTGGAAATTGTTGGTTATGGGGAGGTGTATTTATTTTGTGGTGTATTTGCAACGTGTTTTGCGTAATTTTAAAAAATTGAAATTGCACAGTTGCAACAGTTGAAATTGCAGAAATTATTAAGATGCTTTTGTTCTAGTGTTAAGCACTCGGGTACTAATTTCCGCGTACTTGGAATATTGCACTAGGTGCCGTCTGAAGATTGAATGTATTGCGTTGAGAGTCTGACTGAATCTTTGTTATTCCTAATGCAACTGATGGTCTGTGTACTAACACTCGGTGGTCTTAAGCTAAGTCGGCCTTCTTATCGAGTCGTCCCTTCTCCAAATCTTCGAAAATTTGAAGAAGGGACGCGAAGGGAGGTTCTTAAAATTTCTAAGTGACCTTCCATTGCGCCCGGAGCGCGTCACGTCCTTAGAACGGGGGTGACGAAGCTGGTCCTTGCTGGATGGAAATTTGACAACAAGGGGGG
>NW_017100404.1:3116156-3146470 GCF_001263275.1 Habropoda laboriosa | reverse complement strand
CCGACTCGTTCGGAAGGTCAGGTACCGAGAGGCCTTGGTAATTGCGTCGGTTTCGAAGACCCTTTGGGGGTGACTTTATGATACCTTGCCTTACTGACTGAACAATAGCCTATTCTTTAATATTTGAGAAATTGTACGTGCCGCATGTTGGCTGCAGACCGGTCTGCTAAATTAAAAATAACGGTTTGCTGAACTGGAAATCACGTATCATAAAATCATCCCCTTGCTGTCCTAACATCTAGTATAGTTATAATGCTTTTTGTTTGAATAAAGAAATAAGTAGATGTGTCATTTTAGTTTCCATTAATGATTCTAATTATGAAGTTATTTATATAGTCTTATCTAGATATACCAGGAGGTACGAAATTTGTCACATTCAACTGTGATTGTTCTAACGTTAAGTATTCCAGAGAAGAAAATTCAATTTCATATGATAGCTCTATTTGCACAATTATTATTGTGTATTCCCTATAAAAAAAAGTGTGGAATAATATATTTTTCATTACTTTTGCTTAATTCTTGAAAGAAGTAACGTTGAATTTAAAATAGGACGCATTTGTGTGTAAACAAATTATTAGTTTACATTATGCTACACAATTTCGAAACAATGAAAATAATGAAGTGGTAAGTGAAAACAAGAAGTGCTGAAAATATCAAATTCATATTTAGGTCTTAACTATCAAGTGGCAAGTAGAGTATGACGATTTAAACAAATTGCATATTTTTATTCCCAGAAGCAATTACCCCTATTTAAATTAATTACAATTTCACGTTCCAAGATATTTACCCCTGAAACTTGGCAAGCAGCCAAAGGAAGTCTACTTGGCTACTCCTTATTTACTACGATTTACCGAACACTCTGCATATCTGAATTTTATTTTTAAAAAAATGAAGGACCAATTTCAATTCCTACATGAAACTTACTTTATTACTCGCATAAACCAGCTCTAACAAATCTTTAAAAAACCATTAACTGTTAAAAATTGAAACAGAACACACGGGGCAAACTCGAACATCGCGCTAAAATTTCTGCAGAAAAGAAAAACCCTCTTCGTCCCTGTTTTCAAAATCTCTCCAAAACTCAACGACCGTTGCCGCTCTCTTACAAAGAAAAAGAAGAACCGTATCAATCTAAAAAAAAAAAACAAGGAAAAAATCAAAATCCCCCGAGTGAGCTTCGACGATGATAGTTTCGTCGTTGAATGGGAATGGAGGACGACCAAGCCCGTTGGTTAGGAACACGTTAATGCATTGAAATGGAAAGATTCTTCTCGTGATACCTGGCTGGAATGCATATCGTGAGCGGAATTCTCCGCATCCACACGCGGAATCGTATCTTCATGTTTATTGCAACACGCATTACGCGACCGATGTGTGTATGCGTGCGTGTGTACCTGCAGCGCGGAATGATGGCCCACTTCAGGAATACGCGTGTTTGTACTCTACACTCGAGTCCGCGCACACGTGTACCAGGCGCATTCATTCACGGTTGCAAGAGCCTCTTCCGTGCACGTGTCTTTTTGTACGTTTAATTGCACAGATGCATCGTGAATGGAGTCGCTGGAGATACTCGACGTTCGAGGCGATCGATGCTGACGGTATACGTCGATGTTGAGGAACTCTCTATCCCGATGCTTAAGCAGAAGAGCAGTGTTCGAAGATTTTTCTCCTTTTTTTTTTTCATTTGTTATTGGAAAATTGATCGAGGAAACGTTGGGTACTAGTTTCACGAGTGTTCGGGATGCAATTCTTCGAGATGAGTAGAGAATTGAAATGTTAGAAATATTGACGTTCTTCGTTATTTTGTAATTATAAGATTATTATTTTTGTTTTTTTAATTATTTAATCGAGCGATGCTTTTAGCGATTTAATACTCGAGTGTTTTGAGTATTTTTAACCTTCTATTTCGACGATTTTGACTGATTCAATAGTTCACATGGGATTCTAGCTGATTTGCCTATTTAATTTGCTAAATTTATTGTTGAAATATTAATGTCATTAACTTGTCGTAGTATTACCATTTTTAACCCTTTTGACACTGTTAACGTCTTTAGTAATTACAACACTTAACCCTTTCGGTGATATCAGTACTTTGAATAGCACTTAAATGAAAAATTTCAAAAACATCATCTTTATTTACCACAATAAATCCACGCGGTCCCCTTTTAAGTCAGCACCGACGTGCAATTTTTCGCCATATCCGAATTACCAAACGTGTTCACCGCGCTCTTTTGTATATTCCCATGTTCCTAGTTATTCCACGATCCGCTTGAAACGGGGGAAATTACGTGACCGCGCAATTGTAAACATATAACACAGCTGGCCAATGAATAGATCTTTCTCTTGGAAAGTATAATAAAAAAATGATTCACTTCGGTTTGCCGTGGCGCGTGATATTCGGCCGTAGGTTAATTAAAATGCACATTCTATGGCCAGATTCCTTTTTTTATCATCCCATTTCGAATATTTCCACCGTGAAACTTCATACGCAAAATGCATTTATCGATCGAAACCTTCATGTGCTCCTTCTTGAATATCGCGCATCACGTGCACGCGAATTTACATCAATGGTGTTCTGTTTGCGGTTTAATTGAGTACCGTGATCATTGTAAGTTGCGTGATTCAATGTCGGGAGTTACTGGGAACGATTAAAAAAAAAGGAAAATGCTCGAAACAGTATGTATGTACGTGAGCAAACAAACGACGTTTTGGAAATTCTCGATGAATTAAATATCGTCGACGATAACAAGCGTCGTTGATACCGCGAGATTGTCAACGAGTCGGAATTTCGTCGTTGAAACTGCATTGGAAATCACGAGTAACGAAAATTCGTATCATTTCTGAAATTAACGATATTTTATAATGTTCCATGTTGTGTTTGTCAATTTTTATTTCGAGTCAAAAAGAGTGCGTAACTTCGATTGGAACGATAGTTGTAATTTAATTTGCAATTAATTTACTTCATAATCTGCAGTTTTGTTAGTCGACGGTGTATAATAAGGAAGATCGGATTAAAAGAGTGACACGAAAGCAACGACCTGATATCCCAACTTTAATCGTAAAAAAAATACTACAAGTTGTTACGTGCAATCGTTTCGTTTCGCACATCTGTTTACACTTTTTACGATAGGGAACACTTCAGGAAGAGAGTGTTTTTTCTGTTCGAAAAAGGGGTCAAGGGACCCGTGGCAGCCTTTTTCCCCGGTTTACGCATCGTTTTCATTATGCAGTCGTTAAGGTTCACTGCAGCCTTTTATGGGTCCTCGTAAAAGGTGCGCACGTGTATTCGCGCGAGGAAGTTTTCGTACGGGTTAAATTCCCGAGTAGTTTTGTGTTTCGACGTTCGTTCGTTTGTTGGAGACTTTATTTTTTCCTCTCGTTTCTTTCCTTTCTCTATTTTTTTTTTTTTTCCTTTTTTCGCCACGTTCAAACCACACACACCACTCGGAACTTTACACTTCGGAACTCGTAAATTTAACCGATATCGCGAGGTTTGCGAACGCGTCGCGATGATTAATTCGCGGTGTCAACGAAAAATTCGGCTCGTCATTTTTTTTTTTTTTTTTCGATACTTCTATGTATACTCTGCTCTTCGATGCTTTTCCTATTCGCGAAATACGCGTGTGGTATTTTAATCGAATTTTTCTGCGATTACATCGTGGCAGCGTTAATGAAAAGAATTTCCAATATCTCTTGACATTAACAAGTGTTTTGTGAGTTTGCAAAGTTCCTCGACACTCAACACCAACAATTTTTCAGATTAGGATTTTAGTTATTAATTAGAATCGCAGATAATTGCTTTGTGCAGTCTGATTCGAGTATAGTGTTGCGTCTTTAATTCATACATCCCTAAAAATTTGTGTAGCTTTGTCTAAAAAACCTCACCCTTGCAAATTCTCCGAAAGTAGCCAATTTTTTATCCGAATTAAGAAAAAAATCCAGCCTCTTAAGTCTCAATTGACACAAACCACTGTGCTAACAGCAACCAAAACGAGAAACCTCGCATTAATCTTCCTCGTTAAAAAAAAAAAGAAAGAAAATTGCTCAAATTCCAAAGAATTCTTGCGTTTTCTGGCTTCCTGGTCCACGTTCCGTAATAATGATATTGTTTGTTGCGCAAACGGCTCGATACATTTACTAACGCGTCGGGGCGGCTGGGCGGAAGGGTGCGCTGTTTTCGTCGTCCGCGTATTGTGCAAATTCGAGAAATGTAAATATGGGCGATATTTGGAAAGCCGGATATTTATAGATCCGTCTGTTTGACGTCGAAATATATTCCTGTTGGAAAATCAATCGGTCGCCTTTCGGGGTGAATTCGAACGAAACGAAACGAAACGAATGTACGAGAGGAGAGGCCTCGTCCTTATTTTTCCCCATTTTTTTTTTCTCCTCCCGCACCGATCGCGGTTATGGACGAGATTTTCCGCTAAAAGTGAGGGGGGCAACGCAACGAAGTCGTACAAATAATGACGGACTTTTGAATAGTAGCTTGGGTGAAATTGTAGCTGCCCGCGGCACACGACGCCGCTGAAATCGATTTTGGCTTCGGGGATTTAACATGGCAAGGCCAGGCCAGGCCACTGCAGGGGACCACTGTCCGTCAGTGATCAGATTTAACGATAATGCCAGATAATTAGATTCCACCTCTAATTCCCGTTACCAATCAAGGAATTATCAGCGGCTGGTAATTACTGGCTAAAATTACCTATTCTCTACATGCATCTCCATCTCGGTTCTCTTCTTATCGCCGCTGCAACCTGAGTTACTCTCGCTCTTCAAGAAATCGCAATTAATTCGATGATCGGGGCTATACATCGCTGTATATGCTTTTATGCCGAAGATGTCACTTCGAGATCTTTTCTTGACGTAGGTACCGATTACTTTCGAGTCTCTTGGAATTGATCCAATTTTGACGATGTTCGGTTAGGAACTATGCAGTTGTTATGTGACTCAAATGGAGGAAATTTTGTGACTCGTACAGCATTGGAAGCAATTTTTAGGCATAAGGGAGTAAGTGTTTCTTAGAATTGATTCAATTTTCGTAACATTCAGTTAGGAATTTTGTAATTATTATGTGACTCAATTGGTGGAAACTCTGTGACTCGTGCAGCGTTAGGAGCAATTTTTAAGTATAAGGAAGTGTTTCTTAGAATTGATTAAATTTTAGTAACGTTCATTTAGGAATTGTGTAATTCTTATGTGACCCAATTGCTGGAATCTTTATGATACATTGTTAGCAGCAATTTTTAAGTACAAAGAAGTAAGAGACTTCAGATACACTTAAATGAGCGGTTATGTCATAGCTGAGCATGGTATAATTGAACGATGTGAGTTATGCAATTGGTGCGCATACATTAATAGAAAGTAGTAGGTATATCTTAAAACACTCATCTTATTCACTTTGATATCTCCGCCCTCGTCTTTTATTATTTCTGCTGCACGCCGTAGAATGACATAATACTTTCTTCTATAGCTACTTTCACACAGAGGCAGAAAATGCGTCTCACGATGTCGGGGCAAGCAATTGTAGACATTTCTGCCTGGGCGATGATATTATGTGATGTTCTGCAAGAATCACTATAGTGGTCTTTCATCCCAAACTACCAATTAGAAGTAATACAATACCGCACAGTAGCCAAAGGGTTAATAAGTGATATTAACCCTTTGCTGTCGTATTTAGCTCAGACATGGGTGCTGAGCTTGTCGGAATTAATTTTCATTGAACGAACACTGATAATACAGTGCAAAATCTATTAATTTTTTCCAACTTTGCTACAGTTTGGAATCACTAGTTCTTTGTGGATTTGAAATTGACGTTGAGGAGATCAATAGCAGTTTACCTCATTTCGATTGATTTGAGTGATAAAAAATTCTTAAAATTGCAAACTTTTTTCTGGAAATTTTTGTCTAACTTGCAACGCACAGTGATTCCAAACATTTGAATCACAGAGTATAAATAACACAATAATTTGCGATTTCTTTTCGTATAAAAATTATTTTTTACATTTCTCCACTTTGTGATATGGCTGAGTATTCTAAGGAATTGACAATTTCTTATCAACGATCCTAAAACTTCTCTTCTTCGCTGTCCACAACTCACAACTTCACTCTCTAATTTTGATAAAATGTACCAGCTAAACACGTCTCATCGAACTTTTTTATACTACGTTTCGCGTTTCAAATTAAGAGACGATACGACGAAAACGCGGAGGGCAACAGCTTTTCAAACGCTCCAAAAACGAAAAGAGGATACAGAGAGACGTAACGGAAATTAGATTCATCAATGGTGGCAATTTCCTTGGGCTCCCTTTGACGCAACGAATTTGTAAACAAACTTCAACGACAAATGAGGTTGCCGCAAAGAGCTCGCCCGGCTGCGACAATTATTTCTCATGCATTATTTATTCGGACCGTGGTAGTACTGGGCGGCGGCATTTTCAGCGTGCCGACATTTTTGCGGGTCGCGGCTTAATGCGGCAGAACACGTGAAAAATTGTCGTCGCATACCACGCCCGGCGCGGACGACCACGATGTTTTGCATAGCTTGTAAAGTGCCCGAAGAGCCGGATAATTAAGACCAGCGCGGCGGCGGCGGCTCCGCGTGGAAAATACAAGTTTCGCGGTATCCACCAGCCTTCCTCCGCCGGGGGGAACCCTCTTTCCTTTAATTAAAGCCTCGCCTTTCTTCCGCGTACGACGTAACGACGTATCACTGTCGACGAGGAACGAGCAAGATACATTACTGGGAAATGGCGCAAGGTCCTCTGATTTACGGATATTTTTAACGAAATAATTGGATTGGTCTCGTGTTAAATCATTTACATCGATGAAAAGTGGCTGGCGAAGAAGAGAATTCTATGGAAATTCTACGGACGTTCTATGGAGTAATCGTGGAATAGTTAATTTGAACGAAAGTAAATGGAGATTTTTCCAGTGGAAATTTTCCAAGGATCCGGTGCTTCGTTTGTCTCCTTCACGCGAAATTTCTCATTTTTGCGGAATAATTAAAATATTTTTCTAAGCTGTTCGCTGGCTAATTTTCAATCAAATTCAAATAATGAATTTTGTGGGAGGTAGAATTATACGAGAGCTGGAATTTTATTTTCGATCCTATTTTAAGTTCTTAGAAAGGTGCAAGGCAGTGGTGAGTTCGCTCTGAAACTCTTGATCACTTTCGTCCAAAAAATATTGCAAAATTAAAAAATCAAAAATTGCTCTCCTATTATCTTTTCTATTTTTCACAAGCCACGATTAAACGTGACTTGGGTGTTTCATACCAACAATAAATTTGGCTATACTCAAGCCTTTCTACGTTAAAAAAAAAATCAGATTTTATTTCTAAATATTCATAGAATATATCCTAGGAGATCTTCTCGCAAAGTAATCGTAACAACGCCGAGTTACCCAACCGTATGAATATTAAACGGTTTTTGAGCTGTTGTACAATTGCTCTGTCCTCTGTGGGCTGTTAAGTATACGCGTGGCCACGAGACCGTGTGTTTATCTAGTAGAATTAGCGATGCAATTATGCACGGCAGCCGAGGAGTGACGCTCCGCTTTCTCAAGCACAAGCAAGCCCGAAGAGACGGGAATGAAATGCGACAGACCGACCAAACAACGTCAGCCAATCGCAAATGTATTACTATGCTGGAATATTGTTACCAATTAACCGTCCCCCCTGGGGCGGCGAACGCGAACGAGCCATCAAAAGGCATCACCGGTCTTCTCGTTAAACTTTTAATGCTGCCGATGGAACGAAGAAAAGCAATTAAAAAATTGATGTTCTAACGAATAAGCGTTTCTAGAGAGTTCTTAGGATGCTGGTGACAAACACAGTAGGATTATTCTGGTTTTTGCAGGTAATTCGTAATTATAGAAATTAGGGAAAAGTAGGAATTGTAGAAGTTCCACTTGATATATCAGACTTTTTTATTTTTATTTCTACCCAGAATATAGTCTCAGGGTCGTATTCTTAGCAAAACAGAGATTAAGTCTTCAGATTTCATTCTGAAAGGATTGCAAATACTTTACTCAATCAAAAAGAAAAAATCGTTAAAAACGTCAAGAAAAGTAATAACAAATTTTCTCTCACAATTGATAGGTTCTCTCTTTCACCTGTACCAATCTCACATTGTCAAGAATATCAAAAATTTCGAACTGACGTGTTCACAGTCACACAGAAGCAGGCACAAAAATCACACGCTAAAAAAATAAACACAGTGCTTAGAAGCACAGGTAACACGGGTGAAAGACACGCGCACTCAGGTAAAACTAATTGCAAGAACGCGCATATAGTATCGAAATGTTGGTTAAATCGTCGCGTTAACGTGAACCTCTCCCTGGACGAGCGTTTAAAGGGCGACGGTTGCACAGAGAGAATCGCACGTGCGTGTTTGCCACGATCGGCGATGCAATTATGCACACTGGTCCCCCAGCGTACTCGTCGGCGTTGTGACGCTTCGCTTTCTGAGACACACGGGGCTAAGGAAGGAAAGGGCGAAACTCGGTTGCCCTCCGGGGGATACGAGAGGCGAATGCAATCGTGACGAGGTCGCGTACCAGACCCCTGTACTCGGTTAAGTACACTTTATTAAGCATGCCGTCTGCGCGTTGCAGCATCCACTTACGTGGTAAATGGAATTACAAACGCATCCCGCCGCCTGTGGATCCCCGGGTTGCGGCTGACACCTTCTGCGCCCGGCTTACGCGTACACACGTTAAATGAACGATCACGGAGGCGTTATGTTTGCGCGATCCTTCCGGCCCTGGATTTCGTGGTGACTCGATCAAAATTGCCCGACTGCTTTAACCGGGGAAAAATTGGACGAACTGAGTTCCTTGGACGACCTGTTGGCTTTGACTCGACGAGAATCGTCCACAAGAAATGGGAAACCTTTGCTGGTACAAAAGGGGTGAAGAGTTTGCGGTAACAACGTGGCGAGTTCACTCTGGAACTTTAAATGTTGACACTGTGACTTTCTGGTAGAAAAATATTGTAGAATTGAAAAATCTGAAATGAGAGAAGCTTTTCTTACGAAGCTTCATTTCTGAGGGAATCCGTGATCAAGATCTCACTTATGCTTACAGACTCTACACTGATGCTATTTAGCAATTATTAGGTCATCCCGTAAGTTAGTGTCAAATTTTATAATTTGGATCAATACTTCCAACGAACCTTTAAATTTGATGAAAAGAATAAAAACGTGAGCGCTTTATTCCACAACCATTATGTGATCACTGTAGAATTTTCTTAGATTTTCGTTAAAATATGTTCATGGAATGACCTAATATAAGTCCTACTTTACGAACTTCTTCCGCGTGGCGAATTTGAGGACATAGGTGAAATTGTGCGCACCTGCCCTACCCAGAATTCGAAATCATCTGTACCTCTAACAAGAGCCAGTACACCAACACCAGAATCATTATCATTACACTAACTCTCTCCGTACCTAAAGCTACAATTCCTCCTTTAAACTCTCCACCGAGCAACTATTTTCGCATGCCATAATTTAGCGGACTTTCGTGATAACCACTTTCCGAGCCATCAATCCAGCTCGACCGCGAATTCGTGCGTCTATCAGCGATCGAAAGTTGGTTTCTCGTGCGCTCACTCAAATGAACTATAATTCGTCGGCGTGGCTCGCCGAGCGATGGAAAGGGGGGGAGAAGGGTGATGAAAATTCCGCGGCGTCGGGGGGGGCCGAATTCAGCTTCGATCCGGCGAATTACTGGCGAAGGACGCGAGGCGTGGCTCGTTTATCAAATTCGCCCAGTATGCGCTGCATCAAAGACAGAACCGTTGATTTATTAAATTGCGGCTGGATGAAACCGTGACTCCGCCGCGGAAAGAGGAATCTATTAACGGCGAATTCGACGTCACGAGACGTCGTTTACGTCGCCCGACGACGACGACGACGACGCGACGTCGAGGAGGGGGCGGAGTAGACGACGCTCGAAGACAAAATTATTAAAGTTCGGTGTATACACATTTATCTTCCGTCCGATGTTTGCGCCGCTGAGACGAGTGCGCGCGCGAACTTCTTCCGGTAAATACGGCCCCGTCCGTCGAAGCTGATGAAAAGCGACTTGTTTACCTCGTCTCCGCGCCCCGTTGACTTCCGGGACAGCGACGAAAAAAGTTTCATTGGATGGCGGACGAAGAGAGATAGAAAGAGGGGGGAGAGCCCGCGTGTACTTAAGGCGGCTTCGACAAAGAATCCTTTATTTTAAAGGTAGAAAGTTCCGTGAGGACCTAAACCATCCCTCTTCCTCCCTTCGTCAATGGTGAAACGAGCATCCGACCGGGTGTTTGCGTTAGGGCGGAGAGAAAGATCGTCGCGTTGATTATTGGAAGATCCTGAAATTAGATCCTTTTTTGTTATACCTGCTGATGTTTTCTTCTTCTTCTTTTTTTTTTAATCAGCTGTTTGGCGAATTGCGATAACAGGGGACGGGAAGTTCTTCAGAAATTATAGCGATCTGGAGATTTGTTTTGCGCCCTTGGTAGCTATATTCAAGATATTTTGTTTTCTATGAAAAATTGGTATTTGGCAAATTGTGTTAGCAAGGGAAGAGAAATTGTTCGGAAATTTTATTAATCTGTGTCGTAGTAGCTATACTCAAGAATTAGGTATTGGGTTGGCCAGAAAGTTCGTGCGGTTTTTCAAGTCGGCTAACGTAACCAAGTTGATGCAAACGATTTTCTACGGTTGTTTTTGATACTTGGAGCTCCTGTGCCACTTCCCGTGTTGTGTACCGAGAATTATTTTTTATTTGTTCGTTGTCAATCTCTTGTGGTTGACCAGAGCGTGGTGAATCGTGAAGTGAAAAATCCCCGGAACGAAATCTCGCAAACCACTTTTGGCATACGCATTCTTCGATGACATTCTCCCCGTACACCTCACAGATCTTCTTAGATGCTTTTGGTTTTCCATCTTCCAGCTTCCGCCAAACTTACCAATTGAACTGGATTAACAAACTCTTTAGATATAATTTGAGGTTAAGTGTTACCTATCATATGACTATCTGCTTTAAACAAAGAAACTAAAGTTAGTTGCACTTTGGAACGCCTGAATTGAGGAATCGCCAGAATACGCACGAACTTTCTGGCCAACCTAATATTTGGCAAATTGTAATACCAGAGGAAGAAAAACGTGGCAGTTTCCTATGGCGAATGAAATTATTCGAAATGAAACTTTTTTGACATCGAACAAATTTCCTCACTGCAACACTCTATTTCCACCCAAAACTCCCCTAATCACCTGTTCCTACTCCCACTATTCTCCGCTCCTCTCGCAACGTTCACCGTCTTCTTAATCTCCGAAAGACATCCTCGTGAACGACCGAAGATGCATTCTTCCGCCAGCGATAATTAGATCCTAAACGAAGCGAGCCGCGCAGCTTAAAAATAAAGCAGAACGATCCGCGTCTAGAACTCCCGTCGCAACGGACGTCCTCGAAACAATCATTAATTAGATACGCCACGAGGCAAGGACGTCGAGCAAAAGCTGGCCAGGTAGGCGGAGGGAGAGATGGACGCAGGTGTTGCTGGGGCCAGCAACGACGATTCATCGAGGAACGGAGGAGTAGGAGAGTGTATCCCTCCTTGAAAGTAAATCGGAGGAGTAAGGCTGTTCCTCGGCCGGAAATGAGGCTTGCCAAGCACAATCTCCGGTCAGGGAGGGCCTCTCCATTTTGTTCATTGTGATGTGTCCGCCATAATTGAAAATGTCCGCGCGGACTCGTGGGACTTTGCGCGGCGCGCTTCCCTTTCTTCGAGCAAACTCCGCCGTGGTAGCCTGTCCTCCTCCACCTCCTCCTCCTCTTCACCCTGTTCCAGTCGGATCGCGTTATTATTGTCGAGGGACACAATAGCCTCGTGAACGTTCACAATCGGGGGAAACTCGCGTTTAGTCCGCGGGCCTCGCGGTTCGCTGCCGTTCTATGCAAATGCCTCCTCCTCGCCTTCCCTCCCCTTCTTGTCCAACAGAAGAGACGTTCCCTTCTTTTCGCCGCCGATTGTTCTCCGCCTCGAGATACTTACCTACCCACCACTTGTGAGAAATGTGATTTTGTTAAAGTGTTCTCGTAAAAATGATTTCCAGATGTGTTATCCCCGGGGTTTGAATGCCCTCGCGTTAGCAGAAGCTTATTGCTGTCGATAATGCGAGAGATCGATGCTGGTTGAAAAATAGGGGATGGTTTGAGTGTTGCTGCGTGCTTACGGATATTGGTGGAATAGAGCTGTCATGATTTTGGGTGAAATTGATATTCGACTCGTTTGTTAACTGGAAAATTGAATCTTCTGAATTCGTGGGTGGAAATTGGTCGAATTTTGAATAATTGTGTTGTTTTGGTTCTTGGTGAGGGAAATGAGGGTAGAATAGAAGGTAGAATAGAAAGCAGAGGATCTCCGAATTGATAAGTACCGATCACTTGACCGAGTTAACTGATCGCTTGTAATTAACCTCTTGCCTTATAGCAACGAGTCAGACATGTGGCTTAAATTCTGGTCGAAGTGTGACAAAAAGGATCTAACTTTCTTTTTAATGTATCAAACTGAGGATTGCCAAAAGTAATTCGTCTATAGCACATTAGCTTTTCTTACTTAAAACAGTACGTAAACAATAAATAGATGCATAGTCGGTAAAAGAAATCATAAGTCAATGGATTAATAAATCCTGAAACATTTCTTCTTGCCTAACGTCCAGTTCACAACTAATACTAATTACAGCAAAAACAAAGAACAACGAAGTCACCAAAATAAAATAACACCAAATTATTCTCATTCTCCATCTCGCCTCAGTTAATAACCCGAAAAGTGAAAAAGAAAAGCAAAAATATCAGCCGAAAAAGTATCTACCGGTGCTTGATACAGGTCTGACGTTTTTCATTCGTGCTCTACCGATACTGTAGATCGTTTCTTCGCGGAGGCATCGATCGATGTTGACGACGGGCCAATCGGCCATTAAGTATATCCTGTCGGTCGATTGCAAAAAAGCAGGCGACGTGCAATCAATCTTCCATAAGTCGAAGCCTCGAAGAAACACTCGCTTCGTTCCATCGAGCGGTCGATCGTACGAGGAAAATGGCGGGCGTGTGTGTATACGAGAGTGAAATCTCTCGCGCGACGTGTCGCAAGAAATCGTCCGATCGAGATTCTCGAAACATCGGATAGGTGTGCGCGAGTAATGGTTTCATCGACGGAGAACAGGAAAGCGAGTTTCTTACGCGTTGAATTTTTTCTCATCGAAGAATGTGTCGCCTCGATTTTTATCCCGAGTTCTATAATAGAAACGTGCGAGCCAGCAGCTCATAGATCTCTTCTTTGGTTCCAGGTAGCAGTGAAGAGTCGAGACCTGGTGGCGGGGATCCTGGAAAGTTGGGAGTGAAGAAACCAAGACCGAAGGCTTCGTCGCCCAACCGACAGGGACCACAGCAATGCCAGGTAAGGAAGCTTTTGTTTCTTTGTTTAACCCTTTCGCTGTTGAAGATGCCTGGTACCTGTACTGTCCTACGTTTTCCTTCTTTTTAAATATACCACTCTATGAATAATCTACGTGTGATCTTCCTTTTTCGGAAGTTTTATGGAATTTTGAAGGGTTTTCAAACAAAAATGTACGTATTTTTGTTGCTGAATGTCGTCGTTGTAATTCACAGCGAAGGGGTTAAATATACGAGTAGAATAATCCTTCGGTATACAGTGAGAATTACCGGTGCAAAATATGGATGATAAATCTTCCAAAATTGTGCAATTAGTTGCTAAAAAAGTTGAGACACTGATGGAATGTGTTAGACATTATACAAAAAGGGTCGGTGCAACTATGGCCATAAGCGAGTATTTACGTCCTGAAGTAAATATTAAGTAAAGTTTATTTTAGAAAAATATTTTTCTTCTAATTCGAGGGCTTTAGTGTAGATATTAGACGAAGTTGTTACAATTGTATCACTCATTTGTGACATACCGGTGTGAACCAAATTTCACTGTACAATTATCAGCAGTTTGTAACAGTAATTTCATATTTTAAATAGTAATATCACGAAGTTTCAAATCACTTCATTGAACTCTGTTCTTCCTTTAATTTATACAAAATCATCATCTTTGTGTTTCGACTTCCCTTTCTAAAATCGGGAAACAAAATCGAGTCGTTCTATCGCTCACCGCTAAATTAAATTAAATATTTAAAAAATTAATATACGTAGCATTAAATTGAACATTTAAAAAATCCACTCTAACCGTAATCGCACTTCTCCTTCGACGCGTGAAAGCTGCAAAAGACGCTACTGTTCGTTCGATGGTTAAACTCGCGCGGAACAGACAGGACAAAAGAAGCGAGAAGTCGAAACACGCTTTAATGTCAGAGTTGGAATCGTCGTCCCGGTCCGATCACCGTCCCCGATGACGTTCGTTTGACAATTTTATTAACTCGTCAGTTCGCCGCTGCAAAGAGAATTTCCAGTGAAATCGCGGAGAACGGAGGAACAGTTCATTAGTGACACGCGGACGATCGAATTAGAAGGTCGATCGATAGCCAACGAAGTGTGCTCGCGAAACCACAAGTCCACAAAATCCACGCCGGCTTACCGAGCCCGTGGCCTTTATTCTCTCGTTTCACGTTTTTTGCTCCGCCATTGTTCCCCCTTGCTCTTTTTTTCTTTTTACAGTTCTTGTTTCCCGAGACATTTTACTTTTCATTTTTTTCTCTCTTTTTGTTCCTTTACGATTCTTCCGCTACCCCTTCTGCATTCTGCTGTGTTATTTTTCGTTTCTCCCGCCCCTTTTGTTTTTTTCCTGCGGTTTTAGTATCGGTATATTTGTCCGACTTTGTTTTTTTCTCTCTCTGTTTATATTCTTCGTATCTGTGTGTTAATGCTCGTGGTCACGGCGATGAACTTTCAAGCTTTGTGGATGTTTGCACGATGTTGTGCCGTCTAGATACTGGTTCGAAGGACCAAATGTTTGGGACTTGTAAAAACTGATCTATGGTATCGCGTGATGTGAGCTGGTTGCTCCTTGGTTCTCCTTGTTCGTGGTGGTTGAACGACTACTCCCCTTCCAGTGCGCCCTTAGCGCGTTGTCACCTTGGAAGGGTGGGAGACGGTCGCGAGGGGTGGGCGGAAGGTCCCAAAAATCTGGAATTTCCTCCGGGTGACTAATCGGCAAGCGGACCGTTACATACAGATGTGCCGTTCGGAAATTCGTGGTTTATGGTATGTTCGTAGGCTATTGAGCGCGAGGGACACAAATTACTAAAAATCTAGCAAAGCGATTCTAGTGGCCCTCGCAGGATGTAATTAGACCCGTGCAAGCAATAAATGAAAATCCTCAACTAAAAAATAATCGTTCCCGGTCGATCGTGCCATAAACCGTTTCTGCAGAAAACCTAACACTGTGTGTATCTACGTGTACGTGTAATTGTTCCGTTTCTGCTTTGGGTAAAAATAGTCGGAGCTGTTGAACTTGTCGTTGACTTCGAATCGATCTGGATTTCCTCGGGGATGAAATATACGAGGATTAGGAAATTATGAAAAGCTGAAAGTTTGCAGAGTATTTCGTATTTTTCCAGAGAAGAATAGTCTCGTTTTGTAAACAATTATTGCACGAGAACGAATAACGTGTAATTGTTGGTGTGTTGTTTCGTAATTACTCAGTCGCGTCCTCGCGTTTCTGAAACGTAACGCAGTTGTTTTATTTCAAGACTGGAGATTTATCTGTGTAACCACAGCACAATTAGGCCAGAAGTTCAAGGCCATTTCAGTACCGTCTACTTCGTTAGTCGTATCCGATTTGATTTCTATCTCCAATTTGTGAACAAAGTCAAGAGAAATATCGGGACGAGATCTCTTCATCTGCAATTCAGATCTGTCTATTGGCCGTAACTTCGATCGATGCGAATGATAAAAATGATTCCTCGAAAGAAGAAAACGAACCGGATTAATCCGTCCGAAATATTTCACCGCGTGTGAATCAAAATGGGGATTAAAAATCGTTGAATTCGACGTTGTTCGACGAATTTTTATTTCGACGCGAAATGTACGAAATACGAATTATCGAGAATGATTTTTATTACAACTTTCTGGCACCATTGGGCGATCGAAAATTACGCGAATCTGAAACGAGACGTACTCGAAGTTAATGAAAATTAGAGAAAGAGAATTACGTCGAGTGGGAGTTTGAAACACGACAAACGAAAATTTCCCCCCCTTAATTCGTTGAAAACCAAGACAAACTGTTGGAAATACCATAATTCAATTAAACGTTATTTGTATTGTCGAGTGCGCTGCGTAACCGGTTAAACGCTCGAACGTTTCGATTAGACACAGATGACTCTGGGATAAATATCGGAACGACTAGATTGGTGCAATCTCTGTTAATTTACGTTACGGCAAATTTCCTGTACGTTGATAATTAAACACGTTCACTGCGTACGACGCAAATGAACATAAACTGATTTTCGAACGCAGCCAGCTCAGTCAAAGCATTTAATTTTATCTCTTTGAAGCAAGATATTCGCCATGTCAAAGCGAGAATTCGGATTCACACTAATTAAACGCTGTTTCTTAGATGAGAACTGCTTTTCAAGTAAATACCGCCGGCCGTGCAATTTCTCATAAAAACATGCTTAACTTTTTACGCTCTCTTCGTTTTTGTTTAATTCTCGCAGGAAAGAAAATGTTCGAAAAATTTGTATTTCTCGGGAAAGTACAGATGTCACGTACGTTTTTATAATTTCAGCAGCTTTCAGGATTACGAGTTATCGCTTTTTAATGTTAAAGAAACAAGGTCGATGTACTTTCTTACGGTCGTTAAATTCACGTTACTTTCAATTTTGCGTCACAAGTAGAACGCATTAATATTGGAAAAATGTTGATGCACGCAGTGCCGTATTTTAATCAAATTGGCATTCTAAGATCTCCAGCTAGGGGAACGAAAGAAGCTCGATTTGTGCAATTTTTAATTTTCTCCGAGCAAGTCGCATTTCTGTATCAATTTTTAACTTAACCCCAGCAAATATTAATAACGCGAGAGAAATGTAATCATTAATTATCATATCGTTCTTACATCACGAAATCTCGCTATGGAGATTTTCTCTGAAACCGTAACCCTTTCGCTACTGATGACAAATATCCAACCACGATCGCAAAATTTTTATTTTTGCCCCATCCTTTCGAAATTTCTTTTATTAAATTAAGATGAAAGTGCACATATGACAAAATTAAGATGGAACCATATACGTCAGAAGGCTGCGACAGCAAAGTTGGAATTAAAGTAAAAACGACCATAGGTACGCTTATTTCTCTGAAATTAACCCTTTCACTGTGACAGATTTCAATAGATTTCACTACGTAAACGGTAAATTCGGCTAAAAAATTCGTCGTCTTGGCCGTATCGTTTCAAAATTCGGTCTATGCACGAAGGATACAATTGAGATAGAAGTGAAGTGCACAAAAAGCTCCAAGCAACACAGTGCAAATAACTGTCTATAGGTCTCGCTACCGCGAAAGGGTTAAAAGACACTATCATCTCCATACCAAACCACTCGATCAGAGTTGCATCTCGTTATCGAAACGCGTGGCACGCGTGCGTGTGCGTGCACGCATGACCCAGATCAGTGGGAAACGGCGGCGTCGCGACAACGCCGTCTGTTTATGCAGGCGAGCTTGCAACGGCGAAACTGGTCGTTGCACACGTGTGCACACGCAGAGCAGGACACACACACACAAGAACAGTGTGTAACGCGGAAAGGCTGTTGAATATTCAGGCGGCGCGATCCTCGAGCCGCCTCGTCGAGTATAACACACGAACGCAATATCTCTTCGTCGCGTAACCGAGTAGCGCAGTTACGTCAAGGACCATTTAAGGGGGCGGTGCTGTTTTTTCCTTTTTTGTCTTTGCACGCCGCGTTTAAGTTACGTCACGCGCGAGTTACTCTCGGTGGGTGGAGACGTTCGAGGGGATGAAACGGCGTAATTTTTTGGTAATTGCAGCGGATTCAATGGGAACGTTGAAAATTGCAGGATTTTTGTCGGTGTTGCTTCCTTTCGAATGGTTTTCAGGATGTACAAGTGTGACGGCAAAATTTTGTGAATTGATTTGATAATTGAAGTGACGTGAGGACGTCGAGTGTTCATAAGTTTCCTCGTGATCCATTGATAGGAAGTTTTATTGTCTTATGGAGGTCCTTGATATTTTGCAAGTTTTAGAAATTTGGATTTTAGAAGATTTTAGGAATTTTGGGAGATTTTTCAGAAATTTGGTATTTAAGAAAATAGTGAGCAAGCTAGGCTATTATTTTTATCTGTTCCGTATTAAATAACAAAATATTAATATTTAGAAAATGTAAAATGTATAATACTAAATTTATGTTCTATTCGATATCGTTACAGAAAAAACTATTAAAATCACTCTTATAATAATAAACGAACGACAGATTTGATTAGCATCCAAAATTGATCACCAGTGCCTAAAAGAATTTTCTTCTTTCAATTTTACTACACTTTTTCGATTATAACTCGAAATTTCCGAGTCCAAGATCTCGCTCCGCCCTTTCCCCATCTGTCCGAAGTCTTCCCGTTAAGTTCGTGACCGGATAGTCAAGGAACGAGAAGCCACAAATTATGGACCGCCTTGTTACATAATTAAATGATGGCCTGGCCGACTTGTTGACAAGCCCCGTCGATGTATCGAGTTAGCGACGAATTAAGCTGATCCTCCGCGGCTCGATTATGGCTGGGATATCGGGACGAGGATTCACGAAGGAGAAGGAGAAGGAAGAGAAGTAGCTCGTTTCGCCACAGCTTGGGCTTCTTGCTCGAGAGACGCTGGTCGTCTCGTAATTTTACGGGAAATTAATAGTTACTCTGTGCACAGGGATCGTGAAAACTGGCGGGTGGGATCGTCTCCCTCGCTTTATTCCGAAATTATCGGCAGCTCGTCGTTTCATAGTTTTAATTGACGGTCCATTTTCAAACACCACTCGGCAGCCTCCTCTGTGTTCTTAATCTTTTCAGTTTTCGTTACAAACTTTTTATTTGCTACCTCAGTTTACTATTATTTTTAATAAATTTTGGTGGAGGAAGTGTGGACCGCTTATTTTCATATCTACAGTAATTCTGTAATTAACAAGGAACAGTGTGTTTTAACGTCATTTTTTACGTCAAACAATCAGAATACTGTTATATTTATTTCAAAATTTCCTGGTTTCTGAAATTTTCGCATTCAAAAATGAGTCGAAGTAAATCCTTCTGTGAGTCCTCCTACTTCCACTCTCTTATTCAAACAATAAACATTCCAACTTCTCCAAGAATGGCTCATCAAATCTAGAAAATAATTTAATGTCAAACGTAGGGACATAGAAGAACCATTTTACATTTACTCCAAGTCTCCCTAGTTCCTCAAATTTTCGTATGGAAAATCCAGTCTCTCGATAAATATTCCATCTTCCGCAAAAATCGACCTGTCATCGTAAAAGAAAAATATGAAAGAAATTAACGCGGCTCTCCTCGCAATTCCCGCCGGTGGCACGGAGCACAATTACCGCTGTCGGCGCACAAGGAAGCGTATAAATTCTCCCCGTACGATACTGGCGTAGCCGCGTGTCCATTGTCAAGGGACAATGTAACGGATCCTCGAACGGGGTGCGCGAAGATCACAGGCGAGGAACGTTCAAGATAATTCGAGTGATTGCATCGATCCTTTCGTGAAGCTAGATACCAAGCTTGATCACGTATATGTGTGTGTGTCTCGATGGTCTGTTCTCGGTAATCTGAAAGCGAGGAACACCGAGCACAATGGGGGTAAACCGATTGAACCGGGCGAAATCTGATGGCATTCCTTCTCCCTCAGTTTAGCCTCTCTTCCTTCCTACCTTCTCTCTGTCGTTTTCATCCTAGTAGTTCCTTCTCTTTTTACACATACACGGTTATACAACCGTGCTTGGTTTAGATAATATCGCGAAGGAGGTTGGAGTGTAGTTGACCTGGTCTTGTGATTATTCTCTTGCAATTCGAGGAATCGAAAATCTTCCGAGCTGGCGAGGAACGCGCGGTATGCACGTCGACGATCAGCCTGATAAGCTTGCATCTCTTTCAGTGACCACGGTCTATCCGTTCCCCGAGTTATGGGACGTTAAGGCGAGCCACGCGTGCGAACCGTGCAGGTCGTTAAGTTAATTAATTGGCCGGGAGGTTACCGGGTGTCTGGCCTGTTCGACGTTACCTGGCTTCCAGCGAGAACACTTGCGAAGATCCGACGGCTGGCCCGGCTAGCTGGATGGAAGGAGGAACGGTTGCCTGATCGATGAAGTGGTTCATCTGAATTTATGGAGATGATTATATGTCGAGCTCGTGTATACGGTGCTTCTGTAGACGATGCTGCTAGGTTTTTGGTTTGTTGGAGGAGTTTGTGAGGATATATTACGGTTAAGTGTTGTTTTTGAGGGTCTTCTTTAATTCGAGATTACTTTAAACGGGTACTTTTGGATAGAGGTTGCAGAAAAAGAAAGCTTCTCTATAACATAACATAAAATATTTCTTTACAATAATAATTCAGCCACTCAGAATCCAAAGTGATTGGCTCCACTTTTTCACATTCTTCTAATTTTAGCATCAAAGCACATGCTTAATTCTTCACAAATAACAAAAATTTAATAAATTCAATTTGAGGGAGTTAATCAGGTTGGCTTCTAAACGACTCAATTAACTCTTGCTTCTCCCATCAAAGTGCAGAATCGCAACCAACCGCAATATTTTTCTCACGAACGAAGAAAGATCAGGTTAGAGTTGTCTCAGTTCCCAAAAATTTGTCACTCACAACATCCTAGCATACACCCTTCAATTACCATTCGTTCAATCCCACATCCCTGATCCCCCTAAACTACCAACGAAAACAGAACGATCAACCACCGTTAACCCCCATACGAGCACACCGTAGCCATCTCATCAAGAGAAGAAATCCCTCGAAGCAACGGGGGCTCGTATCCCCGCGTCGGTAATTCCATAATTCCCCATTGAGAACGAACTCGAAACGTAGCTCATGCGAACGCGAGTGACTCGCCGCGATTGTCGTATGCTCACAATGAACGCTTCAAGTAGCGTCGCGACGTCCGTCGTCTCCTTTTCCTCCGCTTGTGGCCTGTCCCTGTCTCGAGGCCTCCGCTCGCGTATAATGTTCCGGGTTGTCGTCGTAGTCGTGGCGGCTCACTTTTGTGTCCCTGCAGCAACAGCAGCAGCCGGCAGTAGTGAGCAGCAACGTTCGCTTCGTCGAGGCTGGCTCGCTCATTATTTACGGGGGCGTGAGTTTCTCGTCTGCCTGCTAGCTTCTGGTAATAAGATGCACTTCTTTAAAGGACTTCGCCTGCCCGGAAGCAACAAATTGCATTGCTCACCCCTCCGAGCCCCCATGCCCTCGCGTCATCCCCCTCGTGCAGCGTTTTCAGCTACGAGGGAAGCTCGTCGAGACGAACGTGGTTAGCCGGAACAAACGTTAACCGGATAGAGCCGCGGATGCGTTTTAAACGCGAATCAACCGGCTGCTTTCGAAACCGGAGGGGATTAACGAGGTAAACCCTGCTTGCCAGTGTATCGATGTTTACTGCTACATTGTTGCTGCTTTTTCGGTTTAGCCGGGGCAGTCGGAACGGGACGAGGATCGCGAGGGAGGTTTTATTATGTGTACACGGGGCGAGGTAGGGTTTCGAGGCGGTCTGACTGCGGGATTTTTTAGGCTCCATATTTTAATTTACTTTCGAGGGGGGGAAATGAAAATGGTCGTGCTGCGTATGTTTCTTTACGAAATTGTGACAGCAAAGAGATGTAAGGTGAGATGTTTCAGATATTTCAATTTACTCGCAGTGAAAGAAAATAGTCATAGCAATGAGTTCTCAGCAATTGAAAGATAGCCATACTGCGCATATTTCTTTACAAAATTACAACAAAGAGTTCTCAGGTGTGAGTAATTGTATTACACGCGAGATGACATAAGGTTTCGAGGTCATTAGATTGGAGAATTGAACAATTGACTCCAAACAAAACTTCATTCTCCACAAAATTCTCTCCCACACTTCTCCGCCGATCAAACCGACAGTCCACCGTTCCAACAAGAATTCCAAAAAGAAGAAGAAGAAAACTCCTAAGCGACGCACACTCGACACGTAAATCCCAGAAGGCACTCAAAGCCCATCTCCTCATTTCCCTGTAGCAAGAGTGGGTGGGTGTGCGTGGGGTGGTGAGAACAAACGTTAACCGAATCGACCAGCAGACGGTGTGGCTCTCAGACCACGAATCGCCGGTTCCCGTACCACCATCTAACTTCATCCATCGACTCTCCCCCTCTAGCCCCTTGGTCCTTCCCCTCCGCCAGCCACGAAGCTTCACCCCTAACGAAGTATCAATGTTACCACCGACGAATTACGTATTCAGGAGCGGCGTTGCTCGGTGTACATTGGCGGGTTTGGCAGCACGGACACGAGAGGAGCCTGCTGCTGCAGACGTGCACGCTGATACGGGGGCGAAGATACCCGTGGATGGGGAATAGGAGGACTGGTGTGGCTGCTGGTGGCGGCAGAGGGATCTAGAAAGGCCAGGAGTAATGATGTTTGTTTAGCTTTCGTGGAAGGACCGTTAGCGGGGTTGGAAGATACGGGTTTTGGCACGAAGATGATGGCTAAGGGATGAAACGACCAGCCGGTGTCGAGGCCCCGTTGAAACGTCTCCGTTCTTCTTGCTCTCTGTCTATCTCTGCTACTCTGCCTCTTTCTTGTTGCTCTCTCTCTCTCTCTCTCTGGGAAGGATCTCCTCTCGACTGGCGATCTTACTCTGCCGTTTCCTAAATTGAAAGTCCCGTGTGTTCAAGCCCACAGATCCACAGCTCCTTACGAGTTCGGCTACGCAAATTAGATTTTCTGTTTAGGAGACCGGGAGTACGATTTTCTCGGCCCTCTCGTTTCATCGCGAATTCCTCCGCTCTCTCGGACCGTTCTCGTGTCCTTCGCTGTTTGGTGATTGCGAGTAAAAGTTTCGTGGCAGGCGGAATCTCGTTGGAAGTTGGATGAGTGGTTTCCCTTTTTTTTTTTTATGATTTAGTGTGTGGAGTCTGAAGTGCAGTCTTTCGCTTTTGGTATGATTTTATTTATACACTTATGTGAGTTTTTCATTGAAATTGTAGTTAGAAATAGTCCAAGATTTTTCTGCAATATTTGTTCGGAAATGACAATTGAACAGTGTTGAATATTTCTATTATATTTGTTTGGAAGTGACAATAGGGCAGTTGTTTTCTAAAGTTAGAAATTACATTCCATGACTTGTGAAGAACATTGTAATTAATTAGACAAGTGATTTGCTATCGATGTTCGACTTGCAGCCAGAGAATATTCCATTTGTGAGAAAAGGGGGGGGGGGGAGAGAATGATAGAAGTTAGTTTTTTAATTACGATACAAAAGATCTGACAAGCAGCAGTTTAATTAAGATGAAAAGTCCGATAGCGCGGATTGTGGTTAACTTTTCTTTCGATTAACCTAGATTCCACTGGCCTGAGAACAAGAAAGAGAAAAATAAAGAGCGTGAGAGAACGGCCAGAGATAGTTATGCACTTTTCGCAACGCGACGTAGTTTTGTTTTATCTCTTTTTGATAAGAGGTTATACGTTATGCGCGTGACGGTGGTTTATTTAAATTAGAATTGACCTTAATAACCATTCTTAAACTACGATTCTGTACAAATTTCGTTAGATGATAGCGTGTAAGCATTCCTTTATCAATCTCCAACGTGTTGTACGATTTTTGCAGTTTATTTATAAGATTACTCTGCTTTGCTGTAATTCTAACAAAATGAAGACTTTCTTGCTGCAAATACTAAAAATTGTTTCCTAAATCCAAGTGCAAAGAATGAATAAATACAATTTTTAACTATAACAGCAATAAAATCTTAAATAATTGAAATTGCAAGGAAAGAAGAGAAAATGTTATTTCCAACAATCTTTGAAGCAACCTGTCGACGATCCTTAAATTCGCCTATAAAATGTAACTCGATCAGACTCCAATTACGCATCTGAAGCAGTCACATCCATTAATCAAAAACAAAACTCTAAATGCAGGTGAAATAATGATAAAGATCGTCTGACATTTAATCAAATCACCAGAGCCTCGTAAGGATGATGGATGCGCCCTATCTCTATCCGAAAAGGCACCTTGGAATGATGAATCACGATGAAAGAATGAAAGAAAGAAAAAAAGGAAAGAGGGAGGAAAAATTCATAAGCCACGTAAGATACGTATTCCCTCTGAGTATCGAAATTGTACGAGGGCCTCGTTCCCCGACGCTCGTTCGCGGAAAACCAGTAAATTTCACGGCTGAAGTATCAGCGATCGCTGAGTCGACAGTTTATCCTTTCTTCTCGTTCCATTAGGAAAACGGAAGTTTCCGGGTGGTATGACGGCGGCGGAGGGAGAGAGGGAAGAAAGTTGGGATCGGTTCGAAGGCGAGGGAAATTTCTGCGGACGAGTCGAGCGCACGACTTATTCGCGTCGTCCTCGTCGTTGAAGCCGGAGGCACGATTGAGACGAGTCGAATCGATGAAAATAACGGCGAAACGAAAAGTGGAAAGAAGTTTTCCGATAATGGAGCCGAGAATCGTGGATCCCCGGCTCGCGTCGCCACGTGTTGGCTCCAGCTGCATTGGAAATTAATTTCGACTTAACGACGCGAATCCACGTCGGCGTATCGCTGGATTTCCGATGCGTTACGAGCTTTTGATGCGTACAACTTCTTCGTGCTAGCTGAGGGTCGCGGGAGTGGAATCGAAAGTCGAGTTTGTTCGATTGAATTTACGACTCGAACTTCGTTTGCAATTAGTGGAAAAGATTTGTCGTTTGGTGAGTTCAATGTTAATCGACGTTGGAGTGGAATAATTGAAAATTTGATGGATTTTAGGGGTAACGTGAAGATTTACGAATTACAGCGTCCTATTGTTGTCGCTAAAAAGTTCAGAACGCGCTCTGACCATTCGTACGTGGCGAGGCTATAGTAAAGAGCAAATATATCGGCCGGTCGAGGTCATTTTTTCTTGGTCGTTTTTCAGTTCCATTTTAATCGTTCGAAAGTTAATAGTCACCCTATAGATTATTTCCATTTCCCCTTCAACCCCTAAAGTTCATATTTTTCTCAACTTCACGTGCCAAGAATGATCAATTTTATTGTTCTTTCAATTATTTCCTGGGTGTAGATATAGAAATAAATTTCCCATTATTTATAATGCTGTAACTCGCGTTTTCTGTCGTAACAGAAAGAATAACGCAATATAGAGAATAATTAAGTAAAATCGTTAAACTAGACCTACTGTGTTCCCGTAAAGCATAACACAGCATATTACCAAAAAGAATAGAGATAAAAAGGTATGTACCGTCGTAAGTCGAAAAAAGCATATTACCACTAAAAATAAGACAGAGATCTCGCTCGGTTGGTGTGAAAAAATGATGGAGGGGGAATGACCATGACCGGCCAATATATTCGGCCGCTGCTATAGCGGACCACTGGACGACCCTGGACGTGGATTTTATCGCGGACGACTAGTCACACATTTATCAGTTTCATTTATCGATCGATCGATCGATCATTCTCGTTACAATAAAATTTATTGCTTTGTTTATTATTGCTAAATAAACGGGCTCCGCGAACTGTATGGAGCGAAAACTTGTACATAACTTGATGTTGGGTTTGTAGTAATTGTACGGTCCGATGTATTTCAACATTATGTATTAAACATCGTTGCCGTAGCGATGAAATGTTATCCAAAATGCAAATAGAACAGTTGCTGTTTCAGTAGTATAATTACGATATAATTACATGCGCTACTTTTTCTCAATGCTGCAACCCCTGTTTGAGCTCGCATTTCGCGTATTCTCGTATTTACGTGTTTTGCTCTAGATTCCAGATAAACTGACTCGAGTGTTTCTATACATTCACCTGTAGTTACGTGCTGCCCCTTTTTTCATACATTTCTCTCCCGTGTTTTATAATAACCTCTGTTATCAATGCGCATATTTTAACCCTTCCCCTTCGATATAAGAAATTCACAGTTGGCTGTGCAAATATTCCGGACGTTTTGCGCAATTTTTTAGCTTGTGATGCGTGCAGAAATTCTTGGACATTCGTAATTTCTCGTTTAATGCGAAATATAGCAGATTACACGAGTTAAGGATAAATAAATAAATCCGCACATTAACCCTTCGACAGTTTAGCCCAAGAGAGACTTTTAGGAAGAAAGTTGAAAAGGCACGAGATATTATTATCAGAACTGTGACGCAGGGTTGTGTGCACTGTGCTTTAAAACTAGTCACACACGATCTGTTAATTACGTGTAAAATATGAATTTTATTCGCCCTGATTCGTAATTATATTAGACTGGGTTAAGCATACGAAAATCGGTCCAAACATCCTCGTCCGCGTTATATCTGAATTGCAACGATGAGAGTAATTCTCCCGTTCGACTGCAAACTGAAAATTCAAAACTCACCCGAGAGGATCGGTGCAACGCGACAACGAGCAGAAAGAAAAGCGAAGGGGTCGAGGGTGGCGGAGGAGGGACGGTGAGCGTTGAATTTTATCAGAAACGCCGTTCGTTCCTCGCCGAATTTGAGCACCGGAATTTCGCACGATATTCGACGCTAATTCCGACTATTCTTGCGCGCCCGTGGGACTTTCAAATGGAACAGCATCGTCCATGTGCGCGCACGGGCCCTCGGCCTTTGGCTTCTTGAAATAGTTGCTGAAATAGTACACGCCCCTGCACGAGTAATAAACCCAATTCCACATACTTAACAGGCATACCATCTCTGACACCCTCGACCTGGTCTTCGGCGTGGCTGATGCTAACACGTGAAATACCATGCCAGCATCTCACGTTAATTAGGAATTTTGTGGAACCAGGGGATTGCCTTGTACAGTGTGTACGAGACATGGGCTCGATTTCGAGGAATTTTTCGCGGATGATGTTGAATCGGTGTTGGAGCCTGGTTGCTTCTTTCTCCCAAGAATTTTTTAGGATTGATATTTTGGTTTTATTTCTCTCGAGAATTTCTTAGGACTGACATTTTGCTTTTTATTTTTCTCAGTTGTTGCTCTGAGTTACGTCGGTGATTTTTATTTCAGTGTGAAATTCGCCAGGCTGAATAATATTGAAAAACAACTTTAATATACACTACCGGCCAAAAGTTTGGAATCACCTCCAACTCTTCGTCGATATTAAATCTGCTGCTAATTTTTTATAGACTTGAAGTTTATCTCAATTCTACATTTATCAATTTATCTCATATCAATTGATTCGAATGATAAAAAATTCTCAAAGTCGTTGACTTTCTTCTGGAAATTTTTATGTAAATTCCAATGCTCGGTGATTCCAAACTTTTGGCCGGTAGTGTATGTGATGGAATTGTTACGTATTTCAACATACTAAATAAGAATGAAACAGTCACTTCAGGTGGTTCTATTTTAATCAGAGAGAAAATTTCCTCCTACTACCTGGTAGTAGTCGTAGCACATCGAAGATGATCTAATAAAAAATGTTGGAACTAGGTTGGTCCGTTTTACTGCGAGATATACCGAATAGAAACGACGTTAGGTACACCGGCCAGATACACAAATTCGTTTCGAACTTTTACACTGCCAGTTTTATGCTAGTTTTACGTTATTGACAATAATGGCGAATACATTTTATGTTACTGGTAAAATAACGATTTTTACAGGTGTATGAAAATAAAGGAGATAAATTGGACGTTACTTACTCGATACTATATACGTGTTAACGTAATTTAACATAGTAGGATGTGTCGAAAGAGAATTTTTTCCTTAACGTGCGAATCTAAAGATTAATGAACCGTTGTTTCGTGTAATTAATTATTAAGGAAGATGAGTTAATGTCTGTTCGTGAATTATTTAATTTCTCATGTAAAAATGGTAATATAGTTCAAAATAAAAATCCTTTCTTTTCAGTAATGAATTATGGTTGTCAATTAACAAATTAGGGATTGTATAATAAGAATATTAATACGTTTTTATTACATCAGACGTGTATGTAAAATTTCTGAATTTATTAATAAATGCAGCATTTTAGCTCAGAAGTGAAATACACTTTTAGTGATATTAACTAATGCAAATGGTACATTCTGTTCGAAGTGTTCTTAAGTGTCCTTAAAATAAACTAACTAACTGAAAATTATTTAAAAGCTGCTACAATACACAGCAATTACAACAAATTCACAGAGTCCCTGTTATTTTCTAAATCTCTAATCTTTATTATTTTCGAGATCTCTAATTTCTACTATTTTCCAAAAATTCACGAAACAAGCCATTCATACAAACCACTGTTCAACTCCATTCGTCATCTTTATTATTTTCTAAATCTCCAATCTCCATTATTTTTCAGAAATTCATGAAACAAATCATTCATAGAAACCGCTATTCAATCTCTAATCTCTGTTATTATTACTGTTACTATTATTTAATTTTTAATATTGTATTATTTTCCAAAAATTCACGAAGCAAATCGTTCACCCAAATCGCTAACACATTCATCATCGACTGATCAAGCCTCGAATTAACGTAACACAAAAAAAAAACCGTCTTCAAACTAAAAGAACCGATAAAATTGACAAGCTCAGCTCTCATTATCCGAATGAAAAATGATAGCGTCGGTGTTGTGGTTCGTTTGAAAGAAGAAAAAAGAGAGAGATTGCAATAACAGAGTATAGGAAGAGAGGCACAGACCACCCTGATGCATGGTAACGCGAACATAGAAGCGAGAGCCGTTCACCATGGCGCAATGGTATCTTTATCGACGTTCTAATGTCCGTCGTAAACCGCGTCCGGCCTGGCTTTACGATGGCTACGCGTGGTAATTGAAAACCGTGTCCAGCCTCGTTCCGTTTCGCGTGCTCTCGTAATGAACCGTTCGGAATGCACGGCGGCGAATTGCGAACATTCGCGCGATACGCGCCGCGATTACCGTGTATTAAAAGCGCGGGGCTCCATTCGAAGTCGTTACACTTGATTCGCCCTCGATCGTCGCACGCGATCTCGTTTTAACTCAAGTTTCGGCCGATCTCGATGGAATTCGTGGATGGAACCGAGACGTGACTCTGCGCCTAATCGTTAACGCGCGATTCTTAATATCTCGGAGTGTTTTAGAGGGAATTGAAGGGACTTGTTCGAGCAATTTCGTGGTAAACTAGGCTGTTTAAAAATTATAACGGGAGGATATTATTTAATTTCTTGTTGTGTGGGACAACATTTCTTCCTCGTTTAGTTTTTCTTGGAGAGATCGACTGTTAGAGTTTAGTTTGTCGAGGTTTATGACACGGAGCAGGCAGGTAGTTATCTTTGAGACCTTTGTTGAATGCGCGTACCATCCGTGCACCAGCATTAGGATGGTACGTGACAAAATTAGTTTTTCCATTTTTCACCTTTTTAATTATGTGTTTCGCTAGTTCATAGAATTAGGACTCGGTAACACAGGCCAAAACCCCGAAGACAAGACAGTCAGAAGCGTCACACATTACTACGTTCCCAAAGCCGTTATCAACCTTTGGGTGGTCCTTCAAAAAAAAAAAACTATAGACGGCACGTAGTGCAATATTCAGGGCTCGAGTTCGCCCTAACAGCGACTTTAAATACGAAGGAAGAACTGGAAAAATGGATTATCGTTGGAAACGCGATACTTTTTATACGTGAAACAATAGAAACGATACCTGAATTGGAATTTTTCGTTACGGAAACGTATAAAAGTTTCATTCGATAGAGCAGAATACTCTTTCCTCTTTTCAGTTGCATATTCGGGGGAATTGTGCTAATTAGTCGAGAAATACGCTTTATCGACAATTCGTCGCAGCACGTTTCATCCAACGATCGATATATTTGCGGAAAATAAGGGAAGGATCGAAATGTTATTCGGAAGTAGTTTTCGTGTAAATTCTGTCCACAGAAGCGTGCGCTTCGCACGTTTTTCGGCTCGAGTATTTTTGTAATATTTCAAGGCAAGCGACGTTGGTGAAAATGGGGGAAATAGAAGCGTGACTGTGCATATTTGTTTTTTGGCGTAAAAAACACAGGAAGCGGAATGTATTTTTGGAACGCAGTCATTAATGGATGCTAGGAAATGTGTGTACGCGAGCATGTACCCAGCGCTGTCTACGTCAAGCACATTCGCACGGTTGGCAGTAACACGTGTCAAATGTTAGACGGTTCTGAAAATGTGTTCCGCGGAATGCTAATGGACAAATGTAGATTTGCTGAAATTGCAGAGCTTTCCCGTTCGTTAACGGTT
>NW_017100404.1:3109548-3116118 GCF_001263275.1 Habropoda laboriosa | reverse complement strand
CAATCATTTCGTTAAATTAATCAAGGCTTCAGCCAACGTAAATCACACGAGAATTTAATTAAAAATTTTCCTCCAACTACATGCCGATTTTTTCGAATAATTACAGGCGCATCATTCGAACAAAATTGCAGTGAAAAAAGTTTGGGGAATGATATAGTTGTACTGTTCCGTGTGTTAACGATGGTAGACTGCAGTTTTCAGTAATAAATCAGTAATTTTCGAAAAGAAGTATTCTTGAATCCGAAAGACAGTTAATGTGACAAAAATATAACGCTATTGACTCTTCTTCTTCTTTTAGATATTATAACGCGATGTTTTAGCTCCGCTTTAAACTTCTGTCAAAACTCATACTTTCCCACAATATGAAACATGTCAGTTGAATCGAACAACGCTCTATACGAGGCCTGAAAATGAATTTTTTTCGATTTTTGGGTACAATCAAAGTTTCATTTAAAAGGAATGAAAATCGATCAATCATCCAAATAATTTCCACTACAGTTGATAACACTTTGCCATTTCTCTCGCGAATAGAAACTCGGTGGCTTTGAATCCATTCGGAAAGAATTCATTTCTCCACCTAACATCACACTTTCCACCCAAATTTCGTGCTTTCGCCGCACGAAAGTTTGCTGAAAATAAATTTCTGAAAGGCACATGTCTCTACACCAGTTTTGTACCGAAAAAAAAAGAAGAAAAAACGCTCGAATCTTTAACCTCGAAACCGTAAGTAGCCAATTAAGCCGGCTGTCAGGGTCGAAGGCAATCAGCACAAAGACGCGCTGACATGTTGCACGGTTTCTGTCTGCAGGTCTGCGGGAAGGTGTTCAACAACGCATCGGCGCTCACGAAGCACAAGCTGACGCACAGCGACGAGAGGAAATACGTGTGCACGATGTGCGGCAAGGCGTTCAAGCGGCAGGACCACTTGTGAGTATAGATATACCACGATTCACCCCTTTTCCGTGTCGATTAACAAGCACCGGTGCCATGTCTCTCGTTTCACTTGTTTCCTACAGCTAGTTACGGAAAAACCGGCCAATTCTCCTCAATTTTTTCCTCTTTTCTCTCTCTAAGAACCGGAGAGAAACTTCAGTTCCTCTTCGAGCCTCGAAAGGAAACTGTTCTAACCGTGTAAGCATCTTGTTTACGTCCGTCGAAGCCTGTCTCGATTATATAGCGTGCACGTTGGTCAGCGCTCGTGTATTACATAATATCACGCAACGATTGTTTCGCCGCTTTGCGCGGCGCCGCGAGAGGATTGTTTCTGCCGCGTCGGAAGCTCTTTCCACGCTGAATTCCGAGAGGAATGGTAGATTTTTGGTGGAGAGACGGATGTGTAGGAAGAAGCGTTGTTCTGTTGTGAAAAAGAAATATTCGGCGAAAAGTCTGTCAACAAATTAGTGTATGAGCGCTTAACTCAAAGACTCCTAGTTAGGCTCAACGAAAAAGGGCAATGTTGGTTTTAAATTCACTGTTACTTCGGTAATTCATAATAGTGCACGTAAATTCGATGGAGAAATGATTCTGCCTGTGCTAAATTATCGTCTGTCTTCTCTTTATATTTTTTCCAATCTTTCAGCCCTTCAACCCTTTCGTTGCGGCAGATTTTAGTGCATAACGTGGGTCATTGGCGGTCAATTTTTAACCACGGCCGCAAAATTTGGTATTTTGGCCGTATCGCTGTAAAATTCGGTTTATCGATTAAAATTGCAAGTGCGTAAAGCATAAAATTAAGTATTAAAGATAAAGGTGCTCTAAAAGGCTGCAGCGGCATAGCGCCAATAGTAACGAAAGGGTTAATTTTCATAATCGACTCTCTCGCAAAGAAACATCTTCGCAGTGGATTATTCCGCAGCTCTGCATGGTTCAGAATTACGAAGAGCCGCGAGAGAAGAAGCAACGGGGAGAAAGATGCGAGAGGAGGGCGTGAAAAAAAAAGATAGGATCGCGAGAATCGAAGATTCAATTCTTCTGGCGAAGGAGAAAACGAATAAGGGGGAATCAATAGTGGCAGTGACGGTTGCTAGCCTTGGTCAGACTTGTTGGCCGGTCGAGAGAGGTTAGACTTGTATTTCCTTTTCGTAGACGGATCTACAAATCCTCCCTCCGCTGCTTTCTTCTTTCTCCCTTATTCGAGATTCGCCACGTACCACGGCCACGTTTCTATGCGGACAGTAGTTTTCTTTTCTCCTAGCCTCCCGTGCCCTCCCTCTGTCACGTTCGACTCGGCTTTGCGGTATTACTCGCGATTCGCTGAATGCTTTGTCAGGAACTTATTGATACCGCGTGGAAACCGTCGCTCCTCGTGCCTCGGATATTTATTAATTCGTCTTGCACGACGGTTGTCTAACGAACTGCGATCTACTCGCGAATTTTCGAGAGGGAGTTTCGCTTCGAGGCGATTTTTCGTTTGACCAAGTGTCTTGTTGAAGTTTCGATTCAGTTGTTATACTTTGATTTCTATTCAATCATTTTTTAGCTTCTCTGGACAAATTTTTCTGCTTCGTGCGTTATTGTTGAAACGCGAAATTATTGTAAGTGTTGATATTAAGTAGGACGCTTAATTCTAAGTTACATTTTAATTTAATATACTCTGTGGCCAGGAAATTGCAATTATGGGATACAAAATCATAAACAGACTCAGAATCTCGATTTTCGATCTTTTCATCGATTTCATAAAGCTCGAACCTTAAGAAAAATCGAATTGTGAAGCGGGAAAATATTTGTGCACATGATCCAATGATTACATCGAGCTACACATTCAAAAGAAATTAAAAAAATCTGTTGCAATTGTACCTTACAAATTCATAAACAGACGAATGAAATCTCAATTTTGGATCCTTCCATCAATTTACAATTTTTGAATTATGCACAAGAGATTAAAAAATTGAAACATAAAGCCAGAAACTAACTATGAACATGTTCCAGCAATCGCATTAAGCAGCACACATACCTAAAAAAAAATAAATAAAAAATTGAGGAAACGACGAGAATATAAAAGATCCATTTTTAAGAAAGGTTCCACATAAAACAATAATACGCCGTAGATCTAGAGCGTATAATAGAAAACCGGTTGCAACGTAAATACCCATTTCCATGTTTCATCGTTTCGCCATACATTAGCGTTTATGCCTGGCTCGTAATCGCATTAGACTGATTCTTCCCCTTAGTTCGAACCATTGTACCGAGCATTACTCGAGCGCCAATCATCAGCTTCTATTTTCCATTTTATGAGATTCCGTTCGCGGTGCTTTATAATACCCTCGTCTCCCTCTCCCCCCTTTGATTCCTTTTCTTTAATGCTCTCCTCTCTTTCTTCACCTGCGCGTAGAAATGTATATCGCGCGCTTAGCGATCCAACCAACCGAAGAAATATCGTTCTGTGAAACTCTTCTGAGGAGTTTCTTCAAACCCCGTGGGTATTCCAACCGGGTAATATCTTTTCGCTCTCGTGACGTTTCGTTGCTCACCAGTATTCCTCGATAATTTCATGGAAATCCCACAAGATTCTCCCGTTTAACCGATAATTTCTATGTACAGTGACTTGCATTAATATTCGGACAGTCTTTGGAATATTGGTACTTTTTCCGACTTCAGTTTCTTTGAAATGTTAGAAGGATCACTACACTCGATAACGTGTGCAAAAAATTTGGAAATACAGTAAATTCTCTACAAGAGTCGGTAAGTTTGGATTCTACAAGTGACAGGATAGATGGTCCTACGCCTACGTCTGCGTCATTGCTGCGCCCATGTTATTTCGCTCGCAGTCAGTCAAGCGTGTAACGCTACCAGTGTGACGCTCCACATAAAAAAAAAAATGTAGGATCGATTCCACAAGTGTCAGTAAAATGTGGGGTCGGCCTCCCAATTGTTTATCACATAGAGTCGGCCAACCTCCACGTAAAAAAAGAAAATGTAGGGTCGATTTGACAAGTGTCAGTAAAATGTAGGGTCGATTCCACAAGTGTCAGTAAAATGTAGGGTCGATTCCACAAGTTTCAGTAAAATGTAGGGTCGATAGCAACAGATAGCAATTAAATGTAACGATAGAAATTATTGCAATAATGCATAATGCAATTGAAAAATCGCAGAAAAGTCTGATACAAATGTTTGAAAAGTAAAATATATAAGATGAGATACAGTATCTTACCACGTAATGTAACTTTTTATTGTGTAACATATTAAAAACACTGTTTGGGAAAAATTTGTCACAGAATTGCATTTCTTATTTAATCTTCCTTTACTGCACTTCTTGTGAAATTTTATGTCAGAAAATTGAAGAAATTCTTCTTTGTGTTTCGTAGGCAATTGATTGCTAATTTGCTATTGACAGATCGATGTTAAAATTTGATGTTAAATGGAACTTTCATATCTACCATAGAATCTGAATAACTTTTCAAAGTATTTTATTAAGAAACGCGCATATAGTGTTCAATTTTCTATCTTAGAATTAACTTACTTTATCTTACAAACTACTTAAAGTTAAAACTTTCAACTGTGTGTGAGAATCAGAGTGTCCACAGGTACGCGTAGTTCTTAGCTTGGTATCCTTTTGCAAAAGTGAGAATTTTCTTTGGAAAAGGATACCAATTACCAGGTCCCACCACGAGGAGGTGACTACGCAAGGGACCCGACAAAAACAAGGGCCCTACTGGCAGCTCTCTATCTTCAGAGATGCGCGATTCTCATTCGTAGCAAAGGAGATAAGACACTTTATCAAAAATTCGTGTTCTTAACATAAATTTTTAAGGAGTGTCTTATATTTATTTGAAATTGCAACCCTAATCATTTTGTCATAGTTAATTTAAAGATTGGAAAAATTCAATGCTCTCCTTTGATAGGGTTTCAAAAAATTATAAATCGCGGTCAGATTGAATTCAGAGCGCAACGAGAAATTCGCTATCATTCTAAAGAACCAGCGAGCATACACGACGAATTTACTCGCGAGTATCGCGCGCTACTCGCGAGTGATTAAGTCGCGAATAAACTCGCAGGAACTGAGTGATCGAGAATTTAATGTTCTATGTTTCGAATCGACGATAGCAAAATGTAGAAAGCATTTTTAGTAATTAGCTACGAATGAGAAACGCGTATCACTGTAAGAGAGCGCGCACATTGTACTCGATACAATTTTTCTATCTTATAGTTACTTATTTTATTTTATGGACTACTTAAAAGTAAAACGCACGCATCCCACGACGTCCATCGGCGGATGAATAGAATTATTTTTTATTTTCTTAGGCTAATTTATTTTACCTTATCAACTACAATCCTTAAAATTAAAACTCACACACACGGTTCTTAACTTAGAACTTCGCTTACTTGCTAGTTTAATTTTGGAAAAGGAGAATTTTTAAGAAATGACGCGAATTGCCTAAGATTCACCACTAACAAGATTCGTCATTACGTCAAGAATCCTATTGATTTACTTGGATATTCCATAATTTCTTACTGAATATGTATTCGACAAAGGACGTCGAGGATTGGTATAGTTCCTGATTTTCTAATTGAACTAAAATTCGAAATAGTTGGTGGAAACTGTAGAAGCTTTATTATAAATTGGAATAGATCGATGGGCTATTGTGGAATAATAATTAGCAGTGACAATTGTTTGACACAGTTACCTATGGGTTACCACAGAATGTTCATTAAGCAAATCTCTCGCATCAATTATATATTTTCGTTTTGTAATTTTTCTAGCTAAAGGAATACTTGTAACTTCTGAAAATTAGTAAAAATTAAGAAATTAGAAATTTTGTAACTTCTGAAAATCAGTAAATTGGGTTATTCATTGCAAATAAATAAATTACGAGTGTATATTCTGGAAGAAAGTGGTAAAATTTCTGAACTGGAAATAATACATAATGAATATAAAAAGAAAAGAAAAAGGAAATATGCGACTCACCATTCACAGAACTCACAGCTGACCACTGCAACATGGACTTGGTTGCATCTCATCTTCCTCTCAGATCCATGGAGTCTGAAATTCCCTCAGTGAACCATTTGCATCCTCTAAGCCTTGAATTTTAGTTCCATCAGCTAGATTTGAGTCCTCCAAGCCTCGAAATTTGGTTCCACCAGTGGTCCAATGCCAGATTGAGTGACTCAAAGTCAGATTTAAAGATCCACAGCCAGATTGAGAGATCCACAGCCAGATTGAGAGATCCACAGCCAGATTGAGAGATCCACAGCCAGATTGAGAGATCCACAGCCAGATTGAGAGATCCACAGCCAGATTGAGAGATCCACAGCCAGATTGAGAGATCCACAGCCAGATTGAGAGATCCACAGCCAGATTTAAAGACCCAAAAAGCCAGATTGAAGGACCCAATGCCAGATTGAAGGACCCAATGCCAGATTGAAGGACCCAATGCCAGATTGAAGGACCCAATGCCAGATTGAAGGACCCAATGCCAGATTGAAGGACCCAATGCCAGATTGAAGGACCCAATGCCAGATTGAAGGACCCAATGCCAGATTGAGAGACCAAAAAGCCAAACTGAAGGACCCACCAGACTTAGGAAGCTGTGGAAGTGTCGCGCGAAATTGTGTACGGATCGCGATTTCTTT
>NW_017100404.1:3101343-3106912 GCF_001263275.1 Habropoda laboriosa | reverse complement strand
GATTTTAAATATGAAAATAAAATATAAATAAAAAAGATATTCTAACAATATATTCTCCTATTCCAATTTAATAATACACTTTTCTTACAGAACTTCATTATTGTAATTTTGCATATGTAAATAGAATATAAATAATAAAGCTACTCGAGTAATTTATTCTCCTATTCCATTTTATAATACACTTTTCTTTCAGAACTTCATTTCTATGATTTTCTATATATAATAAAGATATCCTAACAATTTATCCTCCTATTCCAATTTAACAATATATTTTTCTTACAGAACTTCGATACTACGATTTTAAATATGAAAATAAAATATATATAATAAAGATATCCTAACAATTTATCCTCCTATTGCAATTTAATAATATACTTTTCTTACAGAGCTTCATTGTATGTTTGAAAAATGTACCTTTTTATCGCATGTTAGCTTTAATTAATTCTAAGATCGAAAACTGTACCGAGTATGAAGTGAGCGTGAACGAGTGTCTTAACTTTAAGTAGTTCGTAAGATAAAATAAGTTAGCATAAGACAATAGAAAATATTCTATTCATCCGCCGATGGACGTCGTGGGACGCGTGCGTTTTAACTTTAAGTAATCGAATAAAACAACTAATTCTAAGATAGAAAAATTGTATTGAATACCATGTGCGCGCTCTCTTACAGAGATACGCGACTCATTCGTAGCATAATTAATACAATACCATCTACATTTTCAACATCTTATTAAGGAAGAGTACGAAATTTTTAGAGTTTAAATATTGCATTGGGAATGAGAAAATGATTAGAGTTGCGATTTAAAGTGAAATACAAGACACTCTTTTTGATAAAAGTATCTATTTCCTTTGCTACGAATGAGAATCGCGTATCTCTGAAGATAGAGAGCTGCCAGTAGGGCATGTGTTTTTGTCGGGTCCCTTGCGTAGTCACCTCCTCGTGGTGGGACCTGGTAATTGGTATCCTTTTCCAAAGAAAATTCTCACTTTTGCAAAAGGATACCAAGCTAAGAACTACGCGTACCCGTCGACACTCTGATTCTCACACACAGTTGAAAGTTTTAACTTTAAGTAGTTTGTAAGATAAAGTAAGTTAATTCTAAGATAGAAAATTGAACACTATATGCGCGTTTCTTAATAAAATACTTTGAAAAGTTATTCAGATTCTATGGTAGATATGAAAGTTCCATTTAACATGAAATTTTAACATCGATCTGTCAATAGCAAATTAGCAATCAATTGCCTACGAAACACAAAGAAGAATTTCTTCAATTTTCTGACATAAAATTTCACAAGAAGTAGCAGTAAAGGAAGATTAAATAAGAAATGCAATTCTGTGACAAATTTTTCCCAAACAGTGTTTTTAATGTGTTACACAATAAAAAGTTACATTACGTGGTAAGATACTGTATCTCATCTTATATATTTTACTTTTCAAACATTTGTATCAGACTTTTCTGCGATTTTTCAATTGCATTACGCATTATTGCAATAATTTCTATCGTTACATTTAATTCTAATTGTTTAGCAGCTTTTCTGCTGCTATCGACCATACATTTTACTGACACTTGTCGAATCGACCCTACATTTTACTGACCCTTGTCGAGTGGTTTGTTTTTGTAATTCATCCAAAGCGATATATTATGAAATTAAATTAATCACTCAATAAGTACATATTAACATTAGATTGTTTCCTTGATATGGCCATGGTGGTCATCAGTGACGGGAGTGTTTCAAATGTTTTGAATAATTAAAATAAAATAAATGTTGTCAACTAAAAATTTTGAACGTCATAGCTACCTAGACATTATTTTCAATTGAAAAAAAAAATTATAAAGCATAATACTATAATCCTATGCTTAAAATGTATTTTCTTGTGGCCGCCTGACAGCAACCTGTAAATCTGGCGTGACAGTGAACGCGTTAATAAGTAAATGTTGTTCATTTTCATCAGAAAAATCTCATCAATATGTTAAGAAAAATTTCGGGATAAAAGAACGTAAAATTAAAAAAGTTGATATTTAAATCGCTTGGTTGCCTCGATCCTTTATTCGCTGTCTTTGCCTACGTTCGGCAAACCACAAAGGCGGGCGCGAGGCTCGAAAACGTAGTCCCTGATTCTACAAGTGTCAGGTTTAGCTTCCTTGCGGTCTGACACTTGCGGAGAATATACTGTAATTGCAAGTTGTGGAAATCGCGTAGAAAATTGTAAAGGTCACTATGTACAATTTTTTTATCTGAGCCTGTAATGAAAATATAAAAAACACGTTGTGTAGATTTATGTGAATTATGCACATGCTGGAAATTTCATCGAAACGGTTGGAGATTGTGAAAATCGCCCTATTTCACGATTTTCGGCCTGTAAACTCTGATAAATCTGAAGTTTCTCACATATTTCGACGCCTGTCGCTTGTTTCTTCATCGACCGATTTCGATGAAATTTTCAGCACGCGTATAATTCACGCAGACCTGCAAAACGTATATTTTAAATTTTCGTTGCAAGCTCAGATAAAAAAAGAATTGTAAACAGTGACCTTTTCCACAAATTGCAATTTTTTCAAAATTTTTTGCATACATCATTTATTGTACCAATCCTTCTAATTTCTCAAGGAAACTCAAGTCGTCAGGTTGGATTAAAAATAAGTTACACTGTTCCAAAGAGTGTCGGAATATTAGCGTGAGTCACTGTAGATCTATTTCAGCCTGTTCCAATAAGGGTGAAACCTCGAATTGGAGAAGGTTCGAAGATATGTATGCCTTTGTGTGCCAGCTTCGAAATCTGCGCAATCCTCTTTTGTGCCACGCGGTACGTGCAGCGGATTCGTTTTTCGAGCGGACAGTATTTTTCTTTTCCTCGACCTTTCCCTCGCGTCGCCTTCGTTTTATGTACGTATTTCATTCGATAGGGTCGCCCGACACTACGTTGAATGCGAGCTGACGAACAGCCTGAAGAATTACTTTCGTTTCATCTCTCTCTCTCGCACTTCGTTTCTTTTTTTTCTACTGCTGCTTGTTCTTTTGTTCAAATTCGACCTTTCCTTCGATTGTGCCCTTTCGATTCCCTTTCAGGGCCGGTCGCTTCACGGCGAACATCGATCGATCCGCGAATTCTCGTGGAATTTATTACCTGTCGGATTCTGACGTGGAAATTTGACGGAAAATTGGCTGTTACTACTTCTGGGTCAAGGAAGTTTATCCGGAGAAATGTTTGCCGGCTTTGGAAGATTCGAAGAACTGAAGAATGCTGGATGGTTGATGTACTGGATATGTTTTGAATGTTTTTAAATAAAGTCAGGTGGAGGACAAAAGGAAAATGTGTTTTCTGAGAGAGGTAGTTACGTTGAATATTTCATTTGATATGCAAATTTGAAAGCTTGATATTTGGTTATTTATGTGATACTTTCTCTTGGTTAGATGTAGGATGATAGTTCTTTTTATGCAATTTTTCATTCAGGTGATCTTCGCTTAATTTACAATTAAAATTGCAAAAGAAAGACACTGAAAATATAATTGTTTGTAAAGAGAAAAAGTTTCAGTATTCTATTTTATGCAATTTTTCATTCGTTCGATCTTCACTCAATGCAAAATTAAATTTGCAAGAGAGTCGAAGTGAAAAAATTCCCTTGAAAATAGGAAAGAAAATACAATTGTTTGCAAAGAAAGAAATATTTATGTTTCTAAAAATGACGATGATACTTTATTTCTACCGTATCTTCTCATTCGTTCGATCTTCGCTAAATGCAAAATTAAATTTGCAAAAGAAATGAACTGGAAAAATTCCAAAAGTTACTTCAATATTCTATTTTATGCAAATTTTCATTCATTCAAGAATACGAACGAAGGTACGCTGGTTTACGAAGCAAAATATTCAATACTCATCGATCATTGATCTCTCGAGACGCGTCTGACTGATTTTCCAACAATCCTAAACAAAAGTTGCACGCAGCGAAGGCGAGAAACGTTGTTCCATCGGGCATGCGGGCATTCCATTTGGCCTGCGTCCATAAAATTTCCTGGTCGGTTACTTGGAAACTCGTTTTCAAGAAAGCATATGCCGGGATTCGAGTAAACGATGTGGACGACTTTATCCGATCAGCGAAAAAGTCCTTGGCCTGTTTCCTGTTTTTATTGAAATCCTTTTAACCTCGGATACCTCGTGGAGAGACGAGAGGCTTAAGTACCAAACTCTGTACGTACGGAGTCGTAAAGAATTGTGTTTCTCCCCTCTACGGATCCTTTTAAACTTGGCCGGACAACGGGGGCTATTTCGCGACCGCGATTTCAGTTTAAGAACGGCGAAGAGTCACCACCCACCCGCAATAATGCGAGGAATAGTATTCCGGCTGGCTGATAAAGCAGGCATTAAACCTATCGATTCCGAGTCGCGGGTAGAGCAACGTCGTTAAGCTGTTTCTCTCCGTCCGTCCATTTGCATTTTCGTGTCAATTATCTGAGATCCGTTGCAATTCACGGTGACGATGAAATTGGGGAAATCTACTTGGAATTTTCTCGATATATTTCGTGTTTTATTGGTATTCTCGAATTTTGTTTTTAATTTTGCGGCGACGAGGTTTTTCTTTTGGAAAAGGGAAAAATAAAATGTGAAATTGTTAGAAGCGGTTTAGAGTGATTTTATTTATTTTATTTCGCTTGGAGAGTGCACTGTTCAAGTGAAAAATAAGATTGCTATAATGGTCTCGCGCGTAAAAATTCGGAAAATCTATTTTGAATTTTCTGAATGTATGTGTAATTAGTATTTTCAAGCTTCTTTTCTAATTTTATGGCGACGGGGTTTTTTCTTTCGGAGAAGTGAAAATTAATTTGGTATTTATTTCATTTGAAAAGTTTACTACTTAAATGGAAAATAAAATCATTTATGGTAAAAATACTTTGCTGGTTTTCACAAATGTATCGTGTTTTATCGAATTTAACAAATGGAAGAAGCAAATTGTTTACCATTAGAATACCCATTTTCCCTTTTTCTGATTTTCCACGTACAGCTGCCCCATTACTCGTGAAAAAGACGTATTCTTTGTCTTCGAATTTCTCGCTAAACGAGTTCTGCGTGAAGTTTAACTCGTGTTCATTGAGCCGAGAATTTTCAAAGAATCGCCGAAGGGAAAAACTGCGTCTCCTCCGCTTTTTAGAGAATATTTCAACCGGGTGAATGTAATAACTGTCGTGACTGAAATACTTTGAAGTTCCTCACCTTTCGAGTATTTAGCGAAGAATTTTCTTGGAACGGTAGTCCTGTAGGAATCTCTTGTTGCACGAAGAAAAAAAGAATCAATTAATTAAGAGACAAAAAGGAGCTTTCTCTGTCTTCTCTCATGTTCGTCGCCTGCAAGAATTCTCTCTTTTTTTCAGACTCTTTAAAATTCAATTCGATCGCAAAAATATAGTAGCTACAATTTTAAACGTATTTTCCTTACAGTGCATTAATTTCCTAAATTAACATTTACAATCGTCTAAGAATATACTCAAAATTTTCATATCTTTTCATTTATTCTACCAAATATTTAATAATTTAACAGTACAATTCCAGTATTTAAATTTTTTCACTTAATTAC
>NW_017100404.1:3086798-3101226 GCF_001263275.1 Habropoda laboriosa | reverse complement strand
ATTACGAATCAAATAATTAAACAAAATTATACTGAAATATAGAAATTTAAAATAAATAAAAAATTTAGAAATACGGAAATACAGAATTTTAATTTAATTTTTCAAATTCAATAATAAATACACGAAGAGTATGTTTTATTCCGTTTTGGATGGAATTTGGAAAGGTTTTCACTGGAAAAAAAAAAAAATATTGTAACAGAGATATCTGTAGCTGATTTGATTGAAATCTTCTGTGACATTTTCGCGGCTATAAAATAGCCCGGTAGAGGGAAAAGCGCGTCGATAGGTATCCTCTGGCAAACGTGATTAGGGCTTTCCATCGTTCCGGGGAAGTTTGACGGCTGATCAGGAAATAAAAGTAACGCCCCGATGATGGAGCGTAATTTAATTCTGTTTGCACGAAGTAATAAGCGTCGAATTACACCATTCGCCGGTATTTTCTGATATCCAGTCAGCTCTTCAACTTTTTGCCTCCTCCTCATCATTATATAATGGAGGGAAAGGCGAGTTTTCCATTACGTAACTCGTTTGTGCAGCTATTCTTCGCGAGTGAAACGATGAAAACACCTTTCTTCTTCGATTAATTTCCCATTTCGTGCCGGTGAGCGATTGTTTCTTTCAAAACTACCTAATTCTTTCGCGAGCTCTCATTGAAACGGATAGCGGATACGTTTCGTATAAACGAACGAAAGCTTTTCCTCCTTTTTTCTTATTCGACAGTCGTTGCATTTTATCGAAATACTGGATACTTTAAATATATTTAATATAGGAAATAGAATACTAAAATTTATGAAATTTATAGAAAATAGAATGTTAAAATACACGAAATTTATAGAAAATAGAGTACTGAAATATACGAAACCAATAAAACATAGAAATCGTGGATTTTAGAAAATTTCTCATTGGATAATTGCATAAATTTTTAAAGAGCACCTAATGTAAAGGAAATAAGTTTCCTTGAAATATATTAACATCCTCACTCCAATTTGCCACAATTACGCGTATTCTGTTAACCCGGAAAAAGATTACACTCGTTTCTTCAAAATTGCAAAGGAAATGATGGAAGATTAACAACTTTCCCTCTAAAAAAATCTCCAAGGATCTCGAGCGAAAGATTAATCAGATCGGGAAATATCATTTGCGTTACATTTAACGCGCGGTGGTAGGTCTTCTTTGTGGAAGGACACGGTTTCACCAAGAGTAAAACCTCGACTCTTTGTACCTCGGTGTACAGGTCACAATCTCCCCCGTTTTTTCCGTTTCTTTCCCGTTCGCAGCTCGCGACACGATTTCCCTGTGAATTGGCCGTGCTCTTATTATCAAAAAACATTCCAAACAGGCTCCTTCCGTTCGACTTTAGGCAACGGTATACCCAGAAGAGAAAAGAAAGAGTCTCGGGGTACTTAACCTGTTTCCTGTTATCCCTTGAAAGCCTCTTATTTCGCGGATGTTACGTAGAATTTACACAGAATTCGTTGTTCCACGCAGCAGTAATTAAACGGCCAAAGAAAATATAAAAGGACAGTACAGACGGGGAGCTTCCTTCCTTCCTTGGCAAGCGAGCTTCGCAGCCGCAATTGTTTCCCTTTGCACATCTTTGATTCGAGTCGGGTATCCACTGTTCACGTTGCTGCTCTCCAACCAGCTCCTCCCAGCGAGAGCTTTTAATGCGTGATGCTTCGTTCGTCGCTTAGATCGGTGAATCGATGGATTCGAACGAAACTTTTTGGAAATTCTTATTGTTAATTAGTTGGTACGTAGAATTTACTGTGTTCGCGTGTAAGATTGTTCGCTGTTGAATGAAATAGAAAAGGTTTGAATGATATGTTTTAGCAGAAAGTGATAGATTTGTGAGGAAAATAGAAGAGGAGACAAGGTTTCGTTATTTTTTTGTGCACAGTAGGGTAGCTTGAATAATTTCCTAAATTTGCCGGGAGATCTTGGGAGCTCTTAGGGTCTTAGTAATTTTTTAATAATTGCTTAACTTCGTTTCACATTCAGCAAGTGTCTTAATACTTACAAACAGTGAATTATGTTTGCGAAGTTGCAGCAAAAATCGAAGAATGCTTTATACTACTAAATTATTTTATTTATACAGCAAATTTCTTTTTCAGTCATTCTGAAGATATTAGGTCATCCCATAAGTTCCTGTCGAATTTTACAATTTATATCGATATGCCCAACCTTGTGTCCTTTAAATTGGACAAAAAGAAACGTGTAAACGCCTTCTCGTTTCACAATTTTTCTTGATTCCTCGGTCGTCGCTATAGAACTTCCTTGAATTTTCCTTGAACCTACTTTACATCGCGTATTTAAATTTACGAGCAGTAGCATACCCGCACATTTCGCTCTAAATCAAGTAATGAACGCGAAGAGCACAGTAAATCAAGTCGTCGCCGATCAAGTGATCAATTATCCCCGATTGCTTCCGTAGCATTAAACAGCACTTATTAACAGTTATTTCTGTACCAGTTTCAATCCTCTGACCCTAACACAGAGCGAGAGCCAGTTGGAAACAACGGTCGTATCCGAGCCTCTCTCTCTGTCGTTCAAAGGAAGACGTTCCAAGGCCGCTTAATTGAAATCTAAAAAAGACGCTCCAAGTGCGCAACATCTCTCGGGGTTCTTATACTTCCGAGTAGAAGGAGGTAGAAGAAGAAGAAGAAGAAGAAGCTACGCTTCGCCCTCGGTCCAGCGAGCAGAGCTTCTCTCCCCCTCTCTCCGTCCTCTCTCTGTTCACCCCTTTCTTACCGAGCGAACGACCGGCCCACCATTGTAAGTTCCACGGCGTATCTCTGTTATCGAAGTAAATCCACGTAGTCCTTTTCCCGGGGTTCGAACGGCGACGCTGCCGCTTGAAATAAGGAAGGACGAAAGGAAGCGCTTATACCTCGAGAGGTATTCTCTTCGAGAGCTTTTCTTCGAGAGCCAGCCTGTATATATATATATATAAAGAGAGAAAAGTATATATATAGAAAGGGGATGGAGTGCGGAGGGCAGTCGCGTCTCTTGGTCCAAAAGGGATTTGCGACAAGTTCTTGGCGGAGGAAGGGATGGGTGGAGGAGAAGAGGGATTGAGAAGGAGTCGTTGGCGATGCAGCCAGGAAGAGGAGCCTGGTCGTTTCTTTGGTCTTGTGCTTGTAAAGAGGGCTTGCTTTCCCACCTCGATATCGTCGATACCCCCTTTGTTTCTCGGCTTCCGTCCCGTCCGCCTCGCATTAAGAATGCTCTGACCCCATGAAATGAAAGAAAATAAAGCGGGGCAAACGGCCCTCCTCCAAGCTGATAGCGTCCCTACCACTCTCTCTCTCTCTCTCTCTCTGCCTTGGAACCTTCGGCTGTTCTGCCAACGGCGGAATTAATGGAGAGTTGATAATTGGCGCGAATTTAATCTTCGACCGTGATGGCTGCCTCGAGAGGAGAGAGAATTCTCGCGTGGGAAGCTTCTTGGGCTGCTGTGCGTTCGAAATGGACGGTTTTGTTTGGGTGATTTGGGAAAGGAGAAGTATTAGTGGTGTTGCTGGTTTTCGGTGGTGAGGGTAGTTTGAAGGATTCTTTGGGTTTTTTTGTAATTGCTTGTGGAAGTTTGACAGGGTGGAAGAAGGGATGGAATTGAACTATGCGAGTGTTTCGAGAGATAGAGTGCTTAGACTGTTGCTGTGACGGAGTGAGCTTGAGTATTTCAGTGTTGCTGAATTCGAGAGGATTAACTGTTAGAGAGAATCGAGATCGAAGAGTGCAGAGTATTTGAAACCATCAAATTTTAGAGTTTGAGAGGCAGTATTAAGTTTTTAGTATTGTGTATTAATATTGTATTGCCGAATCCGTGAATTCAGGGCTCTTTAGAGGCTTACCGATGTAAGTTGTTAGAGAAAATCGAGATTAAAGAATTTTAGAGTTTTTGAGAGAGTAGCCTTTAGTGCGGTGTATTAATCTTCAAACGTATTCGTTATTGTTATCAATTTTGTTGAGTAAAAACCATAGAATTCTACTGCAGTGACATTAGCGATCGAAAGGGACGTTAGATAGCTGAAATATTCATCCTCGAGGAACTCTATCGCATCGATGTAACCTCGTTTTAATGTCGCGCGTTATACACCTCGAAAATAAGCCGCCATAAAAGTCGGCTGTTTTCACTGCTGAGTTGTTTCTCATGTTCCCATCGGATCCTCGAGAGGAATTTTTTTTATACGCGAGATGCGACTCTTTCCTTTTTCAGGGACAGGAAGCTTTGTTCTTCGTTTCTTTCTTCTCGATCTGCATGTAAAATATGGATCTTGCGTGTGCGTGAGTTTGGAACGTAAACTATTGGATTTAGCGGGTGGCTTAGAAAAGAACAGGAATGATTCTTTTTTTCCCTTTTTTTGAAAGGAAAATGGTATCGTATTCAAGGTCCACGTTAATTATTCAGGAACTTCATTAGCCTCGAGATGGTATACGATCGATTCTACTTTAGAAATATATTTTCAGCCGGGTCCTTTGAAGGATACATCGTCATTAGAGGGGAAAAAAGGATCCGAGGAACTTTCGTTCTTTTGTTTCTCTTTCAACAACGAAGCTTTCCTTTCCCGCTTCGACGTCTTCAATACCGTCTTTGTTCGTGCCATTTTCCTCCTCCTCGCTGTGCTAGAAACGTGTCGCCGCGGATCTGAGAGAAAAGGAAGTAGAACGAAAGAAATTATGAAAGTATAAACACCTTCCATCGTTGACGTTCTTATCTCCTCCGCGGAAAATGTCGAAGTTCATTTAAAACTGACGAATATAGATCGTTGTTTGTTCGGGAGCTTTGTGATCACTTTCTAAGCGGAACAATGACACGAGGAATATTTTTTTTATCGATCCTTTTTTGTAACATTGTTATATGACATTTTTCGTGATTTTTTGAACCATATTAAGAATATTTTTGAAAGAATTTATTATGCGAATACTTGGAACGCTAATTTACTCGTTCGTATTTAACTCGTTGCTGATTCAATCAGCCAAATTTCACGTTCGTTCGTGAGTAAACTCGGTGAAAATCAATTTTCATCTTTATTTATCCTTTCATCGTGGAATGTAATATCCCCTTATACAATATTTCAGTAAATACTTGCACCAACTAATAAACTCATTTTCACTACGTGGACCATTTGAAAAATTCTCAAATAAATAGTCAAGCGACGGTAGGAATTTTGAAATTTTTAGTTTTCCAGAGATTTTCATTTCTCTTACAAAAAATCAAAGAATTAAAGTAAAATTCATTGCCACGTCTACTTTATTCCCTAAATTCATCTGCCTCTAACATCCGTCTATTCCCAGTTTAAAAACTGTCCCGGTGGAAAGAAGTTCTTGTCAAACAAGAAACCTAAGAATGTCGTAGACGAATATTTTTCAGATCTTAACGCTAGAACTACCAACCGGGTCGAAATGACCCATGAACGACTTTCCAAAAGTGAATTTTTATGTAACTAAAACGTGATTGAAAAATTAGATTAGATCGGTACAAATAGAAGCATACATGCAGAAAACAATGTCGAAAAGTTACAGATGGTAATACTTGCTGCGTATCGAACATTCGCTGTTTCTGGAAAGTTGCTAGTGGGTCATTTTGGCCTAGGCCGGTAGTTCTAGTGTTAAGAAACTCACGGCTTCGCAATTACACTGAAAAATAGAAATCGCCTGAAAGCCAACGCAATAATCAGAACAGTCCCAAAAAAAAAGGTAAGAAGATAACGAGTGAACAATAGTATCCACCTCTGTACGTCTCAGTAGTTAATTATTCAGATCACACCCTCCAGCGAGCTTTATTACCACGGAGCGTGGGCAAATTACCAAATAAATTACGCTCTTTATCCCCTTCTCCTCGGTGCTTTCGCAAGTAGCCTCTCGGTTTTCCCTTCGCATTTTCACGGCGAAGAGTCGCGAGAGTGGGACGATCGATTCCCAAGTGGTCGACGAGTCCCGCGGGACGTACACGCGTTTTTCGTTAATAACTCGGAAACGAAGCTGCAAACTACATTTTGGACAAGGAAGAAGTTGTCCAGAGTCACCCCAGCAACCCCCCATTTCCGGATGTTCGAAGAGTTACGGGACACCCTGTATATGCGTGGATCAGAAAGGAGAGATACGTGAAAAGTTGAACGAATTAGCTTTTACAAATGAAACCTCCCGAACCGGTTGAAAGTTTACCTCGTGATACCTATTTAAGGGAACTCGTTCCTGTATCGATTAACTGTAAAACTTGGACCGATAGTGAGAGAAAGAGAGGGAGAGAGAGAGAGATAGATAGTTGTCCTGGTGAACTGTTGGAAAATTTACTGGAAACGATGTCGCTCGTGCTACGCTCTGGCCACTTCTTAGCGCGATCCACAAGAGAATCCTCTCTTCTGCCGGAAGATACGGGACGTGGACAATGTTCGAGAGCTCGTTAAAGTTTCACCGGAAGAGAGAAAGGGTTGCGCCTCGAGAGCCACCGCTTGGAATACATTGAGGCGGGCTGGACTACGTTGACGAGCTCCTGCTCTTATATTTTTAATGCGCCTGTCTTTTGCGTATTCGCTTCTTCATCCTTGCTATAGCTTTCGCAAATTTTTCTGTTATTGCTGTTATCGTCGTCTATTCTATTTCTTCTTTTTCAGTCTCGCAAGCTTATTGCAGATTTTTATTGTTCACATTACACCACTGTTTATCCTTGGCACAATTTTCTCAAATTTTCTATTTTTATTATTATCATCATCTATTCTATTTCTCTTATTTCTGCTTTTTTTTTTCATTAGTGATTTGTGTCGTATCAACTGCAAGATTACTGCAGATTGTTTACATTATATTATCTACTGGTACAATTTTCTCAAATTTTCTATTACTGTTATTATTATTGTCATCTATTCTGTTTCTATTAGTTCTTCTTTTTTAATTAATGATTTGTGTTCTATCAGCAGCAGGGTTATTAGAAACAGCCGGAAAAATGTATTTTATGCAGTCACATTTTGTTGCTTACATTGTACTAGTTTGCTGATTAATTTGGATTTTGATGAATTTCAGCAGATCGCGAATTTTTTTCATTTTCTTGAGACTGTCTTTGAGAGTGCGTGTTCCGATTATTCATAGGATGTTAGAGGAGGCCGAAGCGAATGGCCATACTTGAACTTACTATTCGCCGCTTTTGTTTCCACGCGGTACGTTTGAACCGCGCGTCTAATTAAGACATACGTACATCCTCCCTTTCATTCGCCAAAATCAGCTTGTTCTTATTTTTGCTCATTGTGCAAAGCAAGAGTTCCCCTCCTGCAAATTAAAGGTTAACGCATAGGTGGAAGGTCAAAGGCTACGTTTCCCGTTCTTTTTTCTTTTTTATTTCCACGGAGCTCGACAATTTTCTAAAACATGAAACAACTCTTAAAAGAGCCTTACTTAACCTTTCACTTCTAATTAAAACCTTTGATATTTAGCGGAGTAAAGAGGTTTCGGTGGAGAAAAAGACCGGTGAGAATGAAACTTTTGGCGAATTAGGGCGTATGAAATGCATTGTCTAAAGATTAACCGAAAGAAAAGGTGTATAAAATAAATACAAGCGTGCTCGAATACCTAGTTTATGGGAAAAGGAACTCTGATAAAATTAGACAGTCGATCCTATTTAGCTTCCGACGCAAGTTAATCGAGTAATCCCGAAAAACGTTCCGTCAGAGTCGTTTCCCTCTCGACTCGGTAGCCTGACTCGGTGATATTCTAGGTAAATGTTTGTCGAGAGAAATCTGATCCACCTGGGAGAGAACGAAGTGTCCTCCGTATCGATGGTGAAAACGAGAAGAGACGACGTTGCGCTCGACTGTGATATAGATCAACGATTTACCGTCGCACTTGCCCGCTGTTTTATCCGCGTTAAATCTCGGATCTCGATTATAGTTACGACTAGACAGCGGCGTTTAACGATGTCGTTTCCACCGTGTAACTCATTGCTGGATTAATGCAATTATGGGCCAGGCGGCTGTATCGGGGGATCAACGTATTAGACGCTTCTTAAGGGCGATAAAGGTGCCCTTCTTATTCGTCGGTCAAACTACACGGCCAACTTGTTGCACTTTCTTCGGTTTTTCGTTAGATTCTGCTCTTGTCCTTTTCTCTGTCGTATTATAATTGCGCTAACCGGAAAGCACGAACATTGAACATTTTTTCAATGTTGGAAACTCGCTTCTTTGTAACACACATTGACCAGAGTCTTGTATGTTTCTCATTTTGAATTTGCGTCCGTTAGTATTTCTGGTATTAGTGCTTGCCTATTCTTGTGCGATCTAATGGGAAATCTTCTCGTAGAAATAAATAAAAATAAATATAGTGAAATACGATGTGGTTTGTAAATATTCATTTTCAAGTAGATATTAACCCTTTGAGTACTCGCTAAAGTACTCTGTTGCTAAAACATACGAGAGTAGGTTACAAAAAAAAAAAGTAAGAAAATTCAGTAATAAAATATTTCCGTGAATGTAATTTCAGTTTCAATGTGTAATACATCATGAATATGTAGTCTCGATATAAGAGGTCCCAGATTAATCCTAAATTTCTTTATGCATGAATTCTTGCTCCTCCCGGCAAAATGTGAAATTGTAATCAACCCTTTCTCTTCTCACGAACAAGAAAAAATCAAATTACAAAGGATCAACAGATTAACCAATTTCATTCAGTAGGTATATTAACATAAACCTCGAAATTCCATGCTACACCTTGAAACGCAGTAATGCTTAGAAATACATGTTAACATTCCCAGTTGATATCAGAACAATTACAATTTCGTCCTCTCAAAAACCGCATTACCTTTTTCCCCTCTCAACAAGCACAAGAAGTCGTCGTCACAACCTCGCACAAGTGTCCACGACAAATTGCATTCAAGCAAGTTTCCTCTCGCTGCGAGACCTTTCAGCGCAGCACTTCACATTAAGTAGCACATCACCCTTTCGCGATCGAACGCAGTAACATCCCCTCGAAACGAAACGAAGAGCCTTTGCACACCTCATCGGTCGAAATTCATGCGCCAACTTGTTGCTACTTCTTTCGTCCCGCGTTTCAAACCCGGTCCCTTTTCAACCAGTCTCTTTTTTTTCTATCACGATAGATTTTCGGGAACTTGTCGAAGTCTCTCGATGCGTGGTGCCGCCTTGTCGATCGCGTGTCGCATATGGATCTCTGGAGAAATGTCCCGGAGAGCAGGGCAGAGTCTTTAGCTGTCGCGAAACGATCGTAAGGCTGTCACGTCGAGGGCGAGCTTAGATTCTCCTCGTAGATAGCTCCACGCCAAGATCGTCGTGCTGCTCGTTGTACAGGATTTCCGGAGTTCAGTAGATTCTCCATATAGATAGCGACCTAATTGGACCGACATAATTTTCTACGCCTGACTCGGGGCACATAGGATGATCGAGTTTTCCTGGATGTTTCTTGCGAGGTGCTGCTCGAAGGATTATGAAACGGCATGCTGGACTTGCTGCTACTCTGATCTTGGCGATACGCGAAATGAATTCTCGGTTTCTTGCTGAAGTACGCGGATTCGGGTTACGATGTGATGAATGTTCTTGTTTCTATCGCGATGGAAGACGATCTGGATATATATTGTACCGTGTGGTGGAGTTTATTCGACGTGTTCGAGTGTGAAAGTAAGGGATTGAAGGAAAGAGGGTGCTGTGAATTTCTTTGGGTTTCTTGGAGTAATTTTGGTGAAGGGTTTTTTGTTGTTTAATTTTCTTTTGAGAACTCTGTGATGGAAGATTGTTCTTTTTTTGTTTTTAATTAGTATTAGTATTTAGGGGTGAGTCGTAGATTTTTAGTTAGCAAAGTATTCAGGAGTAGGTCATAGATTTTTAGTTAGCAAAGTATTTAGGAATATTTTTAGTTAGTAAAGTATTCAGGAGTGGGCCATCGATTTTTAGTTAGCACAGTATTCGGGAGTATGTTTAGTTAGTATGAGTAAATGTTTTTAGTTAGCAAAGTATTCAAGAGTGGCTCGTCAATGTATTCAGGTTAACAAAGTATTCAGAAGTATTCTTAGTTAGTATTAGTAAAGATTTTTAGTTACTAAAGTATTCAGGAGTATTCTTAGTTAGTATGGGTAAAGATTTCTATTCAGCACAGTATTTAGGAGTGGGTCATCTATTTTTAATTAGCAAAGTATTCTTAGATAGTATGAGTAAAGATTTTAAATTAGCAAGGTATTCTTAGTTAGTACGAGTAAAGATTTTTAGTTGGCAAACTATTCAGAAGTGGGTCGTCGATAATTTTCCACAGATCCCTATAATTACAATTTTCAATATTACATTCCCTCATTACCGTAAAATTTCCTGAAAATTCGTAAAATCCAACCGCGATAAAAAATTCTCAGAAAAATACAAGTGAAACGAGAATACGATCATTCGCAAAATTTTCATTATATTTCGTACAAGTTCTTCAATTTCAAACGCAATTTTCCCTCGTGATTTTCCAGGAATGGACACATGCTAACGCATCGAAACAAGAAGCCATACGAATGCAAGGCGGAAGGTTGTGGCAAGTCGTATTGTGACGCGAGGAGTCTGAGGAGGCATACGGAGAATCATCATGCCGGTAGCAAGGTGAACGAAAGCGTTAGTCCAAGCAGTCCCACCACCGGTCCACATACACCAAATACACCAGGAAGCAATCCCAGCACGCCCAGCACGCCAGGTGCCACGTCGACACCAAATGGCCACGGACATCCGGCCCTGAAGCAATTGCTCGCCACTGAACCCACACAGACGCAACAGCAGAAGGTAAGTCTGCAACACGTTCGCCGTTTATTTCCTTAACGCTGCCAATCGGGTCAAAAGTGACCCATTAGCGACCTTCCAAAACTGAATTTTTAGTAAAAGTTCGATTCGTATCGGTGCAAATAGAGGCATACAAACGATAATATTCGCTGTTTTTGGAAAGTTGCTAATGGGTCATTTTTGACCCGGTTGGTAGATTTAGTGTTAAAAATTCTTTTTAAAAAATGCACGATTATTTCCGTATTTTATTCGGCGAATTTTTAAGAATCTTTTGAATTTACTGTTATCCTTACAAAGTTGTGTATTCAGTAATAGTGAATATTGATGCAAGATTGATTTTGAATTATTTTTGAAAGAAGGGAACTGTATAGTAGATTTCATCTCGAAATCATAAAAATCGATTGTCTCTGTTATTGAACTTGATTTTCATCTCTGTTTGAAAACTTCTTAGCACTGATCGCTACTTTTCTTGTAAAATAAATTGACCACTTTGTGTCACTGAAAGGTATTCTGTAGTCTGAGTCATAAAAAGTTATGAAAAATCCAGCAAGTGACAAATTTTGTCAAAGATATGACCACATGATTCCCAAGCATTAAGAAAACCTGAAAACAAAATATTCTCCACGTTTCGTCTACGTATCAGCCATTACCCAGTCCTAATCCAATTAAAAAGTTTGCCACGCGTTCGTCGATGCAGATACACAAGGTGTCCCACATTTCTCGCAATCGCGAAACATTTTTAACCAACGTTTTCCCTTACCACTCGCAATAATGGAGATATCAGAGGCGGGCAGAGTTGTCGAGACACCCTGTATATATCGTGACACCGTTTTCTCGAAATTGGTTCGATATTGGTTCGCCTGAGATAGGTTTAAAGGCTTAGAGAAACGGCAGCCCTCCAGGATGAGTCCAGTCAACGCGGATCTGAAGATCAAGCGACGTAAGAGGATTACGTTGATCTACCTGATCGTCGAGCATGTTACGCGACCTCTAACTGCGTCCTCGTTAATTTTTATACGTCGTCCGCGGATCTTCAATTTGTCCGATTCTACCGCTCTCGATAAATGGATTCCACGAATTAGACTGGTCTCTCTGTGTCGAAGACACTCGTTCAGGATTTCGATTGTTGCGGAGAATTCTTTAATAATGATACTACGTTTCGGACGTTTCTTCGTTCGATAGGTGTATTTATTGGAGGAACTATGGGATCCGGGGAAAATTCTACGAAATGATTTCGCTTGATCTCGAGGGTTCAGAGACGCTTAGCCTTTAATTGGAGAATTAATGATACGCTTCGTGGAATAGTTCGAAATGTGGCGTGGAACTATTTTTACTTCTGCGTGGATTTTTTCTTGAAAGTTGCGTGGGGTGGAATGATCGCAATTTTCAGTCTTGATTTCGTTCGGAGTTCGTTACAGCAATTCTCTATTTTTATTCCAATGAAGCAGTAGAAAGAGGATTGTATTAATATATTTTCAGTCTACAACAGAAACATTGATAAGATCACATTATTCTGACTATCAGTTTCAGTCTCTTCGCAACACTATTATTCCAAGAAGTGACGTACACATTTTCCTTCATTTCACCCCCAAAAAATGGTAAATTATTTTTTGCACAAATTCGTTATTTTATTCGTTAAACGTACAGAGGACAGTGTTGCAAAGGCAACGCATATTTTTCAGTACAACACATCTCCGATCGAATCCGCAGAGATCAATGTAAGCGAACTGTCACAAACCCACACAAATGTTGCAAAGGCAACGCATATTTTTCAGTACAACACATCTCCGATCGAATCCGCAGAGATCAATAGCCAAAGTAAGCGAACTGTCTCAAACACACACAAGTCTGCCAGTCAAGTATGATCGTATATGTACGTTATACACACGTGAGTTAATTGATGAAGAAAATGACGATATCGAACGGAAGAGGAGGAATCTTACACAAGGACAATGCAGTTCAAACAACTAGAGCGCGTAATTACCAAGAATACAGTAATACAAGGTCCTAGGCAAACACAGTGTTAATATTGCGGGCCATTACCAACGCAGTAGAAACTGGTCGTATCAGTCAGCCATCGTTTACACTAGTACACAGCGGCGGGCGCTGCTAGCAGTAGAGTTGGTTAGCATATAATCAGCCAGCCGTGACAGTAGCACAAGTTTGTAGAAACTCCGACAGCAGTAGTTACTGATCACACGTTGACGACAGTAGTAGATGTCAGAAATTAGCCGCTGGCAATAATCGTCTGCGTAAATATCTGGTGACAGGTTAACGCACCTAATTTATGCAAAATGTTCTTCGAAATTTCTCACGAAATCGAGACGCAATCACTTGTTAACTCGGAATTTTCTTTTATGGAGTTTTTTCAAGAATTACATGTTATATTGGTGTTTTTGTTTATGATGGGGGTAAAATAATAATTGTCAATGCTGGTTTGAAAAAATCGTGCTTTAGCTTTTAGGAAGAAATCGAAGATTTTAACTGCAATATTATTATAGTTTTGTAATTTCTAAGAAATGGATTTCCTGCAGATTAGGGCAATTATGTTTCACGAGTTCCAAGATGAACTCGAGGGAAAAATGATCGATCAGGACGAAAAAGCATCACTGAAGGAACCGTCTGAAATTGGTTCGATAAATTTCGAAAATAAAGAACGCAGTCAGCTAAATCGTTTATTAAATCCTGAAATTTTATCACAGTCCATGGAATCTGTTCACCAAACCTCTCGACAAACATCGCAGAAACTCGAATTTTCTAAATTATCTCAATTAAACTAACTAAACTCAAATACTTCAACGTAACAATCACGCCCAATAACCAAAATTCAAAATCATTGCGCTGTAACTCCCAGTAACTCCTCCCGAGTATTCCATCTCCACGCAGTGAAGCCTTCGCTTAATCCGGCAACCGGAAATGGCGCGACTTGGCTGTTCCGTTCGCTCCAGCGCCTTTCAAGCAGCCCTGTCTGTCGAGCTTTATTGGCTGCGACGGTCGGCAGTGGTACAGCAGGGTCATTGTCGGACGATAAAAGGGCGCGAGAGAAAACGGAACTGCTCGCGAGAAATCGAGGAGCCCGAGGAATAAGAAGAAGCGAGCGAAGAAGAAGAAGAAGACGAAGTGAATGGAAGAAAGGGGAAGGGAACGTCGGTGAGTCCACCCTTCTTCATCTCGCTTGATCCCCCGTCCACCAGGGCCGCCTTCAGAGCTGGGTGGAAATTAGTTCTCGGCCGTGGAGCACGGAATTATTGCTGCTTTCAAAGTCGCTGGAGCTCGAGCTCGCCGCGCTTACATCTGGCCTTCTCCTCTCCGGAGCACGCTGGAGAAAATACAAGGAGAGGAGAGAGGAGGGGTGAGGTTGCGAGGGCGTATACGCGAAAGAGAGAGAGAGAGAGAGAGAGGAACGTGGAAGAAGCGAGGGTAGTTAAACCGAGACTACAAATCTACGATATTGAGTTAGAAGTAAGGCGAACCCTTGAAGCGGGGGCTAATAAAATTTGATGACCGGGAACTTCGTAATGAGAATGAGACGCGGAAAGAGGTGGAACAGGGAGAAGGAGGGATGATATCGAGCGCAGAGGGGAGGAGGTAAAGAGGAACGGTCGAATCGACCGCCTATGAAAACTTCTCAGACACAACGAGTCCCGTGATTTACGATATTTCATCGAACATTACACCGAGAC
>NW_017100404.1:3083451-3086754 GCF_001263275.1 Habropoda laboriosa | reverse complement strand
CCTTCGTGGACCAGGTGCGTAACGTCGCTGAACCCGGCTATTTTCTCTCCCCTTTTTTTCCTTTCCATATTTTTCTTCTTGTACCTACTTTCTCGTGCTTCAACGCGTGTATTTTACGTTGACAGGGTGGTCTAGTAATCGCGTAGATTTTGGCGATGTTCGCGATTTTTTCTTTCGGTTCGGACGGTTTTCGTCCAATTTCGTCGGTTTTCGCTTGTGACGCTTGCAATACGATTTTTTAAATAGGTTTTCAGTTGATTGTTTGGAGGATAGTTGCGATTGTCTGGAGGTGAAGATAGCGACTTTTACCCTAGTGCGGTCTTCGGGTCTTTTTTGACCCATCGCTTTCTTACTTTTCTAACGACTTTTGCTGTTATCTAGATTATATTCTCTTAATAGTGTACTAAAATTTCATTGTCTACGTTCGTATGGTAGCAAAAATTGTTACACATAAGGTCTTTGGGTCTTTTTTGACCCAATGCTTTGTTTATTCTCACCTGCAGATTTATAGCACTACGAAAAATTCTGGAGTAAATATACACTATCGACGATTTATAGTTTTGGATCAATTTTCACAAAAATTTCCAGGAAAAAAGGTAACAGCTCTAAGAATTTTCTAACAAATTTCTTGATTACTCAAATAGATCAAAACCAAGTGAATTAAATTCAAATGTATGAAAGTTTGGAGTAAATTTGACCAGTATCGAATGCACGCATAGTTTTCCATTTATTTCCCATGAAAACGGGGATTTCTCTTATTCCATCCGCAGGATTGTCGGCGACAATAATCTCGCAAAACGTCCTGCATACTTTCTATCCGATATTTAGCCAGGAAGTTTCCTGAAAAATTCGCAGAAATTTTCGTTTGTTCAAGCATAACGTCGGGGTGAAATGCAATGTAGAAAAATACTGGCGTGAGGGCAAAGGTATCTCTTTAAACACCATGCACGAGTGCAAAGAAGAGGTCAGTTTATGCGCCGCGGATGCGCCAGCGTAAAAACGCTGAAGTAGGTTTATTAAAAGTCTCCTATGACGCCGTTGGGAGAGCACCAAGTAAGACTGTTTGCGCGAGTGGATGTTATTACACGCGAAGAGAAGAAAGAGAGAAAAAGCACAGGTTCTGAAGCTGTTTGATGCAAACACATCGTACGCTAACAACGATGGCACAAAGGTCCCAAAGAATCTCTAATCAGCTTGAAGTGCTTAAAAGTACTCGAGTATCCGAAGAATCATTTTCTATTGCAAAGTAACGTGTGGCTAATATTAACTCGACCTTATTAATTTCTGAGAGATCCTCGGAAGTCTGAACCGCGCATTCGTGCTTTTCCCAAAATAAGTACTTCAAATATTTCTCAATAGTGAAATTAGGTTGAGAAAGGAAGCGATATTATAACACAGACAATTAGAGTATTTGGCAGAGTGAATTTATTTTTAAAAGAAAGTAAGTACGTTCATCTTTTAGGCTACTCACCTAATTAGGAATAAACTGAAGATGAATTAAAATGAATAAAATATTTCCAAATAAATCTCCACAATTTTCAGTGTCTCTCAAATAAAATACTATTTTTAAATATCATTTCAGAAACTCGTCTCAGCAAAAATTAATTGTAATATTTTCGTAGTTATAGGCTCGATTTCAAATAAAATAGACAATTCACTATTCACTACTTGAGATAGTATTTCACGTAGCTCCCATCCAAATTAACCCCCAATTGCGAATAAACGCGAAGATTCTTCAATTAGCGCCCTCGAAAACGTCGAGAGGCGCGAGGCAGCCTCCATTTATCGAAGAATCAGAGATCTCTGGCGCAAAGGTGGCGCGTGAAACGCAATACACAGGTGAGAGGAGTGGTGTTGGCCGTGTGAAAACCACTCGAGGGTGGCGGAAAGATGAGCCAGTAGAAGGGAGACCCGTTGGCAGTGATTCGACATCAAAAGGCGTCTGTCGGTCGTTCAACCGGGCCTCTGATTGCACGGTAAAGGCGGCGTGTCTTAGAAATCACGGTTATCGCGGCAGAAAATCACTTTCTTGCTCGCGGAAGCGTGCACGCTCGACAAAAGCGGCAAAGGGCAAGGTGAACTGTGAATGAAAGGACGGCGGCGGCGTTGCTGCATCGCCAGAACGTGGTGTCGTACTCGACAATTGTCTTTCATGTGGCCGCCTCTCTGTGCTCTGGTCAGTTGCTGGTGTATAATGCGGTAATTTTCGACATCTACAGACTTTTTTTTTTTTGAAGTAATGCCTGTAGACTCTGAAGATCGATAATTGGACAGTTCGCGAAGATTCGCGGCGTTGAATTCGGCGAGTGAGGATGTTTTGCTAAGTCGACTTGGAATTATAGGATAGTGCTTTTCACAAAAGGGAGACGATGATTAACTCTCTCACTTCGAATGACACATTTTTGCGGCAAAGTGTTGCATTCTGTTTTCTCCAAAATTATTCCAAGTGTCGACTTCATTTTCTTCTTTTAAATTATATAGGAGACGGGAACAATGATTAGCTTTCCAGTTCTATTTAATTGAAGAAAAAATATCGGAGTCACGTTTATTTTTCGTATTAAATGTTAAAGTTTCATGGCGGCCCGAACGCGAAAGCGTTAATTTTCTGATTCAAGGGAGAGTTGAAGATAATATTTAATACCTTTTCGTCTTGCAAAAATTCCCACATCAGGGACAGAAGCACTTCGGAAAATTAATTTTGTGTTACCGGAAAGATCCAGATATCAAAACTAATGCAATCTTTATTTTTTAAAGAGTCCCTGTAATTTAATATAATTTAAAATAGAAATAGTTAAGCATCACATAGGAAAATAATTGCTACAAAACCACAGTGAGTCTGAATCGCAATTCATATCACATTATCACACTTTGTAATTCGAGGGAAAAGAGAAACAATTCGGAAAATTAATTTTCTTCTGTCATTGGAAACAATTTGAAGTAGAAATAGTTAAGCATCCCATAGGAAAGTAATTGCTACAAAACCACAGTGAGTCTCGATCGCAATTCACCTCACCTTACCGCTCTTGTCGTACGAAAACTTCTAATTCGTGGAAAAAAAAGCTAATTGCGATAAGCACGAGGAACGCTCGAACACAGGGGGGGACACTTACATTAGCTAATGGGTATTAAACGACGTGCACAACAGGCGTATTTGTGCAGGCCGGTGTGCTCGATTGTATAGAGCAGCCGCGTCGACGATATTCGTAGACGCAAGGGGAATGAATATACCCCCATGAAAACAGGGAAGTGTAATATGAAATTCCGGGACTCTTTGTCAATATTACCGACAGCTGAAAGAGCCTC
>NW_017100404.1:3064018-3083441 GCF_001263275.1 Habropoda laboriosa | reverse complement strand
CGCCACTACGGGGGTAGTAGCTTCGAGTTTAATATGATTAAAATCGAGCCGGAAGTATCGCGCGCGGCTGGCGATAAAACGCGGCGAAACCCATGAAAAACATTTTCATGGCCGGGGCATATACGCGACCGGCGGAATTTTAACCGGTAATTAGTTGGAATCAAGTGAATCGCCCGAATTCCGTGAATTGCTTTTAATCACCGACGATGCGAGCAGTGTGCGTATGCACTTTATGGCCAGAAGTCGATGGCATTCTTAATTTGCAGGTGAATGCGGCGAATCGAAACAACGGGAACTCGCGTGCGTTTATTGCTTTTCATTTGGTAGAGATATGTAGGTGTTTTTGAACATTGGAAGAATTGTTCGAGTGTTAAATTGATCGATTCTGATTCTGATAGTGTTCTCTTGCTTTTCGTTCGAAAGAGTTTAATTCTTCTTTGAGTTTGTTGATGATATGGAACTGGGATTTGAATTTTATTCTAATATGGGCCTAGGAAATTTGTTTCAATTTTTTTACATGCTTCAGCATTACCTTTTCCAATGTTTTTCTTGAAAGAAGTTTGATTGTTTATGACTTTCGAGTTTGTAAAATATTTAAAAGATTGTGAAAGGAATTGTCGAAATTCGGAGAATTGTTTCGATTTTTTTACATGCTTCAGCATTACCTTTTCCAATGTTTTTCTTGAAAGAAGTTTGATTGTTTATTACTTTCGAGTTTGTAAAATATTTAAAAGATTGTGAAAGGAATTGTCGAAATTCGGAGAATTGTTTCGAAAATTTTGGAAGATTTTCCTATCGCACGTGAGTCAACGTACCAAAAAAGAAAAAAAAAAACTGTAACATTAACACCAAAAGGAATGCAAAAAACCTTGCAAAATCGACAGCGTTGATAGAGCCATCAGCCAGCAAAAGTGAGTCGCCGAGTGACGCTGAACGGTCGTCCCTCAAGCGGCTGTTTAACGACAAAAATTTCGCCGAAAATTCCTCCGTACAAAGTTACCCTCGTTTCAAGGGTGGTGCACAGGCCCGTATAATTACGGTAAACGCGTGCTCCTCACGGCGCGGCCCACTCGGCCGTGATTCGGGACGATCGTGATTACCGTTTCAGAGGTTCGTTCCGCGCTCACTCGGCCTGGAATTATCTTCTTAGCGGGGTAGACATCGTAAACTGGGTCGAACGAGAGTTGGGCGACAAGGGTGCACACGTGTGGCAGCGCGCGTGTGTGCCCGCCAGCTTTAGAATCTCGATTGGAATCGGGGAATCGAAGTGTCTCGAACTTTGCAAATCACGTTCGATCGTATTTCGGACTCGCCGCTGCAGCCCCGCGTAACACGCACACGCCGCACCTTTGTCATTTCAACAGCCACATCGTCCGATCGGTAAAGTCAATCGTGAAATTCACGATTCTCGGAGCTAACGCGCGCGATCCGGGCTTGTCTTTTGCCAGATAAAACTCGATGGTACTTGTTGGCGAATGGTAATTGAATAGGATCGGTGATTGGACAATTGGGGCGGATTGTTGTTTTGGGCGGAGCGACGAGAGTGGGTTAATGGATTTGGTCCTTGCGTTTTGCTCCAAGGTTTGACGGATCGGCGAGGAATGGTCGAGAGAGTGGACATGTTTTAGGGTGGATAAAGGCGATTTGTTTGTGACGATTTTTCGAAATTCAGGTCGTCGAGCACTTTCTCGGAATGATCAGAAAGGGTTGGATTTAAAGTAATTCTTAGGAAGAAAGATTAAAGTGCAAAGAAATTGATTTGGAAGAATTGATTAATTTAGAAATATACGAAAAAGCAGAGAAGAATTGCTCGTGACACTTTTCCAAAATTCTGTTATGCAAAATTATATATATATATATATTATGCAAAATTGATTTGGAAGAATTGATTACTTTCGAAACATCCAAAAAGTAGAAAAAAATTTACGTGTGATGCATTTTCAAATTCAGTGCTTTGAGTACTTTCTTGGAATAAATGAAAAGGTGGACTTGAAAGTTATTCTTAAGAAATTCAATTATCTTCGATAACATAAAACTAGTGGAGTCGTGGAAAAGTAGAAAAGAATTTATTCGCGATTCTTATTCAGAATTCAGTGCTTCGAGTACCTTCTAGTATTAAACAGAAAAGCTAGCCTTCAAAGCAATTCTTTGGAAGAAATTTTCAAATATAAATCTCGCTTTATTTTCCAGTATTGCACGAAATTATTCTAGAAGAATGATTTACCTTCGAAAACCACGAGAAAGTAGAAATGAAAAATGGTAAGCACGATTTTTGTCACTTTTATGACATTTCAGATTCGAAGTCATTGTAATTCGAATAGAAGTATTTTCACAGAATTTTTGCAACGAGGATTTTTCACCGCATTCACGAAGAAGTAAATGTGAAACGTTGAAAGAGCTGTGACATTTCATTAATAAACTTCGTTGGTACTTTTCGTTAGGCGGTTTTCACAGAGATTCACAATAGACGATCTCATATATTAATTAACGAATACAGGATTGTGTAAAGTAGAGTTAACGAGAAGATTGTATCGGGAAAAAAGTGAACGTACTTCTAGAAACGTGTCCTTGTATAACGAACTTTTTCCGGCTCTAATTAACTTCTTGCTTCGTCTTATTGAGAGTATAATCCGATGACACTAATTAACGAGCCACGGTGTTTATTTTATTTTCGAAGGGAAACTGAAAATTTTTCGTTATCACTGGCTAGGTACGATAGAAGTGCTTCACGTATATTCCAGTACGTAATAGCGAATTAAAGAAGTAATAAATATTCTGGTAGTTTTAAAGTACAGTCCTAACTTCACCCATTCGTACTTAAAATCCAGTACACAAAGAATATCTGCATAACAGAGAAGCCATAAATCTACCGTTTTAGAGGTCTGTTTCCCATTCAGAAACTTTTACTTCGATGCGCTGAATACACACCTCCGCGAACGTCGCGGCGCAGACAAACGATTCCAAAAGCCGTAAACGTAACATAAAATTCGATATCTGCGGACCTGTGAAATGAATTAAAAATCACTCCAGTCTGTCCTTCAGAGATGGAAAAGGAGCAGACACTCGCAGAAATTTATTCGGTTGATAAATTTAGTTCACCTCGTCGATCAGTTAATTAACATCTTAAGAAACATCCAAAAATCTTGAAAAATATATAATCACTGTGACGTGAAGAATAGTGATTTTGACTCGATTGAATTCTTCGATTATTCGAAGAAAATATACTTTTCACTCTTTTTATCCACAGTAATAGTTTCTCATATCAATCACATCCGCAATAGATATAAATTTACAAACGCTATATTAATTATACAAATTAGCAACCGATTATGTTGCGACCTCATTAAGGCGCAACGAAGCCTCGGACTATGGCAATAAACGATTTGTTTACAACAAATTCGGTCCCCCAAAAAGTCACATCGTTCGTCGACCATTAGGAGTACACGCCACAGTTTTCCACCTCCATAGTACAACAGCGAATCAGGACAGACACAACCCTTATAAATACACCTACACACCCGCGGAACTTCAATTATTGTTAGAACAGTGCACGTTATATTTATATTACAGTGCACGATATTTTCCGAAGACTCGCCCGAGAGTTCCGTAACGTAGCATATCAGACTCTGTCGAGAGTCACCTTCCACTTTCAATACGGTCATCATTAATTTCCCGGTGACCAGCTTCCTGAGTGACCGTCGCGAGCGAGCGTAAGCAGGATTTACGACCCTGTGAAATTCACTGAAGAATTGTGGACTTAGGCCTGGCGACTCTTGGCCCTCGAGGTGAAGAATCGAGAGATGTTTTTCCGAACATCTCCGAGTTTCTTCGTCCTCGAGGACAAGAGTATTGCCTCGGCAATGCAGGCCCGCGCCCCAACTTCCTGGGACTTTCCCAGGGAAAAGGGGCTACTTAAGGGAGCCCCGAGAACTTTCCTTCTACGCGCATCGTGTCGCCTATACATTTTAAAATTAGTTTATTATCGGTTGAATAAATAAATTTTTGTTAAGCAACTTCGCGAGTAATTACTTACGCCACGTCACTTCCAAACTATTTTCCTTATTTTTACTTTTTATCGAATTTAAATTTGTCACGTGAAATGCGAAAAATATGCAGAAATGCTGGAAAATTACGGAAATTACTTTAATAAACTAATCATTCTATACTGGAACAACAGACGTTAACTTTGCAAGGGAAAGTGAGCCAATTATTAGAAGACCTGATAAATTTGCAAATCCACTGTGTGACAAAAAGCTCGACGGCATTGCTGAATAAAAAATAAAACGGAATTACATTTCACCGAGGTCTGAAAAGCATCGGAGCCAAACCTGGCAACGAATCCTTGGTCTGTTGGCGAAGAAAGAAGAGGAATCGAACGTCTCCCTTCGCGGCGGAATCCAGTTTTCCCGCACAAAGAGCCGGCCGAGATGAGTTCTCCGCGCGAATCGGGGTGGTCCGACTACTTTGAGCCGCATAATCGCGTCGAGGCGACGACGACGTCGTCGTTCCTCCTCGTCCTCGTCGTCGATTAATCCCTCGTAATTCCGGCGCGCAGCTCGTCATCGAATTTCCTTCGATTTCCCCGGCGAAATTGTCGCCCGGACGCGCTTTCGTTTCGTCGCTCTGGATATATCGTATCTCCGTTTCGCCATCTTAAACGGAATTACCGCGTAATGGCCTCGCGAGCACCAGCACCTCTTCACCTTTCCTCCGCGGTTCTGATCTCCGTCCCCGTTCCCCCCTGTCCGTTGATCGAAACGAACGATCGCCGTCGTAATTATCGTCTGCAATCGGCGAATAGAAGTTTCAAGCGGCGTGAATTGCGCGTTGCTGATTCTAACGAAACTTTCGGGAGAAGTGAAAGAGTTACGGGAGTGACGATGTTAATGCTGCTGATACTTCTCGAGTTTGTCAATCGTGAAATGAATGGAATGATTTTTTAACTCTTCGAAGCACAGAATTTTAAGACTCTAGTTGCACGGGAATTTTATTTTTTAAAAATTGTAAGAAAGTAGGTATGAATTACGACATAAAACAACTAAAACTTAAAAAAAAGTGTTAAGGTAATTAATTATTAAGCGGGACATAAATAATCTCACCGTGAAATTTGTGAAAACTGGTTAAATTAGATCAGTTTTGTTTTCTTAATGTTTCAAGGTGGGATGAAAAACATCCCACTGTGCATATGTACCTAAGTACTGAAAGGGTGGGACACTTTTTACCCCATTATGCCGCAAAGAGTTAATTGATACGAATCGTGACTGCAGAATTCTCTGGAAGAATTCTGTTTTCTACGATATTGTGTGTATTATATAAACCCAAACAAGGATTTAGGTAGTAAAAGTTATTCAGTCTTCATGATTTTCACACAATCGATAGTTACCCTCAGTTCTAGCAATCGTGGAAAGCATAACTCGTGGAATAATTTTTAAATTGATCAATATCGTGATTGCAGAATTCCTCAAAGAATTCCATTGTGAAAAATAGAATTTTGAAAATTATGAAAGAAAGGAACAATTGAATAGAAAAACTTATTTGGACATTAGGATTTTTACATTCTCGATACTTCCTCTCAATTCTAAAAATCATAAAAGCATAGAATAATTTTATATCGACTAAAATCACAAGTGCACAATTTAAGAATTCTGTTTTCATGAATATAAGGCACATTCGCATAAACAGAAATAAATAAATAAAGATGTTCTCCAGACACGATGATTTCCACACCCCCGATACTTCCTCTCAATTCTATCAATCGTAAACCTCTCTTCGCCAGACACCAATCCACCTTTCTCCTCATAACTGGGGATCCGTCTCATCCGCCACGAAGTTCGTTGTGTTGTGTCTGAAAATATCTATAATATCTGGAGACACTCGCGAACGGTACACGGTAGGAGAGAGTCGTCAGGCTCAGCAAGGTAAACGAAGAAGAAGAAGAAGAAACGGAGGCAGACGATAAATTTCCTGGCATCGTCGAGGCAGAAGTTTCTAAGCAGCGGCGTGTGGGATTTCGACGAATCGCCATCGCGAGCGGAAATTGACGTACTTTCCCGCGGGAGCTGTCTGCGAGGGAGGCGAGTGGCTCGATATCGGCCGATTCTCCTCCTGAAAGTGTATCCGATTAGCGACAATTCGGACGGCTCGCTCGGGAGAAGCTCTTTGCTTCCTACCTTGCGCTAACAACGTTACACCACGGTCGTCGAAACGTGGATACAATTTGCTGGGACTCTTAAGTTTCCAATTAAAATCTCTATTTGATCTTGCTGCGTATATGCTGCTTTTCAGTGGAAAATAGTTCAATTGATAAACGAAAGGGTTGAGGAAGAGTTAACGTTCGAAAATTGCTGCAAAATGGAATTTTTTAAATTTCTGCTTGAGATAGGAGAAAACAACGTAACAGCATAGTGATTAGTGTGTAAATAAGGATAAGGTTTTCCTTGGTTTCAGGTTGTCGAAAGAGATAGAAATGGGAATTTAAGTCGGTAGAAAATAGAATTTTTTGCACTTCTATTTGAAAAAGAGAGGAGAAGTTTCGTCGTTTTTTCAATTTTATAAGAGACCGACAGGTTGTAGAAAAAAAACGAGATGGGAATTCTGGAAATTCAGCAACGATACAAATTTTGACGAGCGATTTGTTAACAGCGTTGCTACAATTTTACACAGAAATTGGTTCATCTTTCGTTTTTAATTTTGGAAACTACGCTCAGGGAAAAATGTTTTCAGGAGATGCAAAAATTCCAGAGAAGCGTCGTGAAAAGTTTATCAGATGTATCAGACAAAATTAGATGTATTTCGAAGTATTTCCATTAATTGATTAGACTACGTCTCTCCTCGTGAAAAGTGATTTCATAATAGATTAAAGATAGTTTTCTATTCGTTTCGTCGTGTGTTCAATTTCATCCAGCTTCGGTAATTCTATATTACATCCATTCGTTAATGAAAAATATCTAAAAATATGTTTCCTCGTTTGCAACAATATCCGTCGCCTTCAATTTCTGATGGACGCAACGGAATATTTACAAAAAAGAAACAAGAGTAAGCAATTACAGAATGTATCCAATTTTCCCTCCATTATTATCTCAACATCTCGAATATCGCTCGCGCCGTAAAAATCAGAAACACGAGGTAAAATAGAGAGTCGCGTGTGGCACGCGTGCAAATTCAGAGGAATAATTACGTTGCAAACAAGCCGAGAAAAAGTCAGGATTTACGCAAGCCTTCGTCTCGCCTTCGACGTGTCCGCGTAAAAACAGGAACCGGAAACGTCGCCGATTTCCCTTGCTCGCGGGAAAATAAACGAGCCGCCGCTGAAACCGGGTGCAACGTTGTTCCAGGTCATTAAACGGGCGCTGGTTCGCGAGTTTTTCGGGTTCGCGCGCATCTTCGTGCATGGGCTGTTCGATGTCACGCAACAACACGCTCGTCGTGTTATGTATGTCGCTGCGTGTCGTCCGAAAATAAATGAATAAATAAATACTCCATGAGAAGATGATAAAACGAAAAAGGTCGTGTGCCTACCAAAAGGAGCAAATAACAACGAGGAAATTAGAGTAGAGTCCTGAAGTTCACGTGTAGAGTCTCATTTGGTCCCTAAAATTTTTTCTCGGCTCTCTCTGCACACTCGCTCTTGTTTAGTAACAACGAACTCGGAAGACCGTTGCCCCCGTTTACGAAAACAAGCTCGACCATATGATCGGTCCGCTCCGGTCATTAACCCCTACACTATTTTATAGAGAAAACTGTTGCAGAGAGCGTTATATCAATTGTTAAAGTTGGACTAGCATTGCAAGTATCGTGAAATTGTCGACGCTCGCACGTATCTTCATCCCCATTTTCATGTCACTGTCGATGTTCCACTGTATTATATTTGCTCATCATACTCGGTCAACTATCTAAACAAACATTCAACGGTAAAAATTGTGCAATATAGAATTTGACAAGCAACGAGAAGAAAGTAAGGGAAGAACGAAATGGTCTCTCTCGGTGGACGAAGGATAAACAGAGAACGCTAGATGGCAAAATAGAGAAAGAAGGTAGCGGGTGGATAAGAAGCAAGCTTCCTCTGCACGGCATGCTTTCGATATTCCATCGTTGAAGCCTCCGAGAAAAAGGCTAAGCACCATAGTTATTGATGACCAGCGTGTCGGATGGACCAGATTGATTTATCGGTCCACGGGAAAGAAATATTTTCCACGAGCAACGAACGAACGAAGGATAGAGGAGGTGAAGAGGAGACGAACACTGGCGATAGAGAATCGCAGGTGATACGTGGAAGAGGAAAGAGAGGGCGGTTGAAAATTTACGATAATATTTGCCGGAGTCCGGACGACGGACTGTGAAATGAAATTTCGTTTGGGGCGACTTTCGCGGGGGAACTTTATTCGCGTTCTATTAACTCCCGGAACAAAAATAATCGGAGGAGCCCTGGTGACGCTGGCGTGTGGAATTTTTGCGGAATATGGGAGTGCTTCGTTTCTTTTTCTTTTTTTTCTCTTTTCTTACTGCTATCAGAAAATACGCGATCCGTCATTTTTCCTAAATGTAGTCGGTGTAGATTCTAATTGAAAAAGATTGTGCGGGTGTCGTTACTATTTTACAATTTTCATTTAGTTATTCGTTGTTGACTCTAATTCGCTTTGAGGTGAAAACAGATTTGGTATTCGGGAAATATTAAAATCATATTCGAAATTTTCATAAATAATCCTTAAGCAGTAAATTTCTGTTCGAATAACGGTAAAATGTTAGTGTTAGAACTTTTGTAGTTAAATGAAAAAGAAAACCAGTTCTAATTTGAATTACTATACTATCAGTACCTCACACAAAACTTGCGAAAGAAGCAAATTTTCTTTTCTCAACAGTGATAATATTTTAATTTTTTTATTTTAGCTTAAACTTTATTTTGGCTTTCACTATATTTACATGGAGTAAATATCAATCGATCACTTATCTACACGAACTTCACCTGAAATTTCGAATTCGAGACCGGCCTATTTCCAGTCGGACGGCAAAGAAAAAGAAACGCTCTCTCGTAGGAAACTATCAATCATTAAAGCAATTTCGCTCGTCCACGAGCTCTCCATAATGCAACGAATGCATCATACGTATATCCGAATCGAAGTGGAAATGATAATTTCCCAACAGAGGCTAATTCGTCGTTAGCCCATAACGCGACAATTAGTCGGCAGTTAATCATCGTTGTCGGGAAATTTCGCGTGGAAAAGCACAGAGGAGAAGAGAACCGGAAGCAACGTCTGGCTAGCTTACTTCCGTCCTGAATTTTATTAACAAAAACGATCCTTTTGTCGCGCGGATCCGCCGTAAATAGATCTCGTTCGTTTATCAAAGCAGAGAACAGTTTCGATTCCCTTTTTCGCCGATATCGCCGCTCCTGCCTACCATTTAGGCGAACGAACAGCGGCGTTCGTTGGAGCGGCGCGGCGCGGCGAAATTTATTAAACGGATCGCTCGATACGGGAATAAATCGTGAACGCCAGAAGCGGCATCGAGTCGTAAATAACGCGCGACAATGGAAATTTATGTTAATACCGCTCTGGCCTAGCCCGAAAGGATAACCGAATGAAATTTCGTCGATCGTGTATTTTCCTGGGCTCTCATGTTTCGCTATTTATGGTACACCGGCATAGTACAGCGTTGAAAAACTATAGTTCTCGTTAGCAATGGTGGAACTGGGCTCGATACTGTTTCGCGACACAAACGGAGGATTGCTAAATGTACCTTGAATAAATTGCTGAAGTGGATCACGGAAAAAAGCGATGTTAATGGTAAGTTATTGGGCAATTCGTATCCTTGCTGTGATTTCATTCGTCGATGAACATATTTTCGTACAATTGTTCGTGTGAATAATTTTAATAGTACTTTTGAATGGAGAAATTTCAAGACACACGGTGTTCAAAAAGTGCATAGAATATGACGTCTCTAAGCAACAAGAATTGTATTCTCAGAAATATGCGAATTTCGAAAAACACGATTCACAAGAAATTACAAAAATTTTACTCTTCTATTTCTGATAAAAATTCGATTCTTTTTTTTCTCGATTAGTAAAATGGATCACCGAAGAAAGTGGTTTAAATGAAATAGGACTGTTCGTGCGAATAATAAATAATACCTTTCGTCAAAATAGACAAATTTCAAGACACACGGTGTTCAAAAAGTGCACAGAATCTGACGTCTCTAAAGCAAGGAAAATTCCATTTTCACAAATAAACGAATTTCGAAAGACACGATTCACAAGAAATTCTAATTCCTGATAAAAATTCGATTTCCAGTAGCAGCAAAATAACGAAGAGCAGAATTTGAGAAACAACCCTTCAATTACCGAACGAAATTCAATTACTCAATCTAAATTCTAACTTGGCCAATACTTATCGCTTTTTCCTCGCAATTCCCGCAAACACTTCCATTAACCGAATTATCCAGAATGATATCGCGTGCATCGAGTGTAAATTCCGACGGATTCACCGGCCAGAAGTAGTGATGGAACGAAAGAAAAGAAAAAAAGAGGAGGCTCGAATGGAAGAGGAAGGAGGACGATCGAATAGCAACGATGCAAATCTATAATAACCTGCGCGATTCAAGAGGGGAACGGAGCAACGAAATTCCGCATCTGATTCCGCTCTTTCTCTCTTTCCCCTGACCGACTCGACGTGTTCTAATTTCGCCCCGCGGAGCTTTTAAAACGAAGTACCCACTTGAACGAGGGGGGAGTCGATCGATTTTATGGGAGTTCACGTACGATTTTTATGGAACGTCCGTATTCTCTTATTCGCGTCGGATACGGTTGAAAGGGAGCCTTTTTGTTCCACGGGAAAGTAAATTCCCAGGCAAATTGGTATCGTCCGTCGGCCGTGTGCCTCTCGATGGAGGAGAATAATTCGACGCTGGAACAAAAATTATACGCGCCCTTTGATGAGTCGAGGGAGAGCCGGGGCGAATGAGCGGTTGGTATTCCGCGACTGGCCGAATCGACGACGTTCTTCTATGAAAAGTCCCGATCGAAGGCCCCCTCTGAATAACTCGATTTTCATCTACCTGTTACCCCTTTTTTTCTCCTCTCTCTCTCTCTCGATTTCGCCTCTTCCCCAACTGAAATATCCCGTCCGTTTAATATCGCCAAGTTATATTACTTTCGCGAAAATGTCGTTTCAATACGGCTTTTAACGAGCACACTCATGTGTTTGTTCGTTTTCGACGACGATCAAATATATTCGTAGCTTGTGAATACGAGCGGTTCGAAAAATGGTGCGTTTCCGAATGTTTCACCGCGCGCAGCAGGGGGATGATTTTTGATCATTAGGGAAATAAATGGCGGGGGAAGTGCACTTATCGCGTTGCATATCGCTGGAGTGCACAGCTGCCGCTTTGAAAGATTTGTAACCGAAACGGGGACCGAGTGGTGTCGTTAACATATCTGTGAAATTTTTCGAGGAGTATCTTTATTCGTCGCAATTGGAGATTTGCGCGATAAACCTTCGACGACTTTGACGGGTGGATGTAGAGGAATTCGGGGGGGAAATGGAACGAGATGAAATTTTTTTTTTTTTTTAAAGGGATTTCCTTGATTTCGTTTGCCTTATTTCGAGTGGTTTGCGGTAACTCGGTTGTAAGGGAAGTTTTCGTGGAACCTCGTTAAAGTTGGACCTTCTAAAAACGTGTGCAAGTTTCTTGTTACTCTACTTGCTTCTTTTTTGCTGGAAACCGTGTGTGGTTTAGTGTGCAATTGCATTTCGATGCAATTAACGATTGTGTCGAATGGAGAAGAAAATAACGTAGATGTACAATGTTTTATTTGATATTAAATTCGGAATAATTTCTGAATTGTCTGAGTTTCTTTCCTGCAACTTACTGTTCTCTCAGAGCAAAAGGAGAATTTAATTTAATTCGGTAAAATAGTGTGTCAAACAGAAAAGATGGTAAATATACAAAAATTACAAGTAATTTAAAAAACAATCTAGAAAGTAATAACTTCTTCATTTCGAAAATTCTAAACTCCCCAATACTGTTCTCTCGAAGCCTCACAATCTATTACCAAAGAAAGGGTTGTTCATTTCATTCAGTAAAAGAAGATCAAATAAGAACACAAAATTTCTCAACCACTATTGTGCAAAATTTTGCAAAATTTCTCACTTACGATAATGCAAAATTTTGCAAAATTTCTCATGCACAATTATGCGAAAATTTTGCAAAATTTCTCAACTTCCCAATTATTCAATCTTTCCGAAAATAATCAAAGTGCCCCAGCGTAATAAAAGTAATTAACATCAGAATCCCTACAAATCACCATATCGTCAGAAGCTCGAATCTCCAATTAAAAAGACGTGTCGCCAAGTCTAAAAGATCGAAGCGTATCCTGCGACGAATTCTTGCCGACGTTGCCTCCCGGTTTTGGTTCGAAGGGGTCGTTTCCGGTACTGGCCGTTATCCACGCCCGTCCACAGATATCACAAGAAGCTAATCGGGTTCGTGCCGTGCTTTAATCAAACGGTCGCTCTAGCGCGGACTAGAATCTCGTTCTCGCATTGGCTTTATCTTTGGCTGAAGCACCGCAAAAGTCGCGTATCCCTTTCGAGCCGCGGAACTAATCGAGTTTCCTGGAGCATCCCAACGGACAAAGTGCTCGATGAGAGCTTTAATCTAAAGTGCTCATACACGTGTGTGTACACGCGCCAGTTTCCGTACGGATAAATACGCGAGATATACTATACTATGTGCTTCCGTTTCGAAACAGTTCTAGTTGCATCGCGAGGAGAAAAAGTGCAATTCGGGCGCAGGGTCGCTCTTTGAAAATCATAGATTCCACGTAGGCTTCTGTCTGTCGTTCGCTGCTCTTTCTTCTGACGTTGAATTTAGAGGGAAAAGGACGAACGAAGAGTGAAGAGTAATTGTTTTCGCGGAAGTTAAGTTCGAAAGTTGGACGGTTTCGTTTCTGCTCTCGAACAGTTCCTTTCTCATTTTTGAGGGGTTTTATGTGTAGTGTTATTTGGAATTTGAGTAATGGATTGAGTAGTAAAGAATGTCTGTGTTTTTAAATTATTGTACGTTAAATTAAGTATGTATTCCGTAAGGAAACTGGGTCATTTATGTTCGAGTTTAATTTTTTTACTGTTCTAGACTCAAAATATCTGAAAAAATTCTGGAATTCTTATCAAAGTTTCTATTATATTATACAATTGTTTGTTAGGTCAAATGTTTAGATCTTTCTTCAATAAAAATAGAAATTTCGTTTGAATCGTCAAAGATTCCGAACAAACGTCGATAAAAATGAACCTAACCTCATGAGACAATCATCGCGCCATTCTTCGTCAAATCAAGAAAATAAATATCAATCGTAAGATATAAAAGTACAAGATTTCTAAAGAAATGTTGAATTTGGGTCGTCAAAGACTCCAAACGATTCAAAAATTCCGCACAGACATGCCTAAAAGGAAACATTCTGTCATTCTCCATAGAATCGTAAAATACAAACAAAAATATGGAATATAAAAAGGAAATATGAACAAAGAAATGTGGAGGTGCAACAATTCTGTCCAAAATTTCCCCAGAAAATCCCAGAGAATTCCACCTCCTTATCAGAAGCATTCATCTACCAGCCCGCGTTGCCCAATCACATCAGAAATATCAAGCCAATCATCTTCCGGGTGAATCCGCGTCGCCATCGAACGACTCTGTCCTTTGGACAGAACGAGGGAAGAGAGGGACTTGGAATCCCGTTCGGTCGAAAACTGTTAATCATCTGCCGATCACCGGACGTCGATGCTTCATCCGTCCGTGCATTGGTCGGTCCAGTGATTGCAGGGGCGAGCGTGAACGAGAGTTACAAATCAAAGTCACCATTCCGCGTGGATACTGACAGCCTCGTCGCTATTGGATGAAGATGCAGAAACGCGAGAACCGACGTTGGTCCTGCCTGAACGTTTCCACAGAGCACGTACATACACAACGACAGTGTAACACACACACACACACAGTATAACTCGTGCAGGAAAAGGACGAAGACAGCTATAGCAAACGTGAAGAAGAGAGACAGAGGAGAATAGGGATGAAAGAGAGTCGTGCCACCCTCGCATAAATCCTACGCAACGTCGACGCATACATATTCATACGGCAGCGCAAAACCAACACACATTAATGCGCTCGGCGATATTAACGCAAACACACGCACGCTCTGGAAAAGCAATAGCCAAAGGGAGAGAGAGGGAGAGAATGTGTGACGGGTGGAAGGCAAGCAGCGTGTACTTTGTAATCGCGCGCGATCTTATAAAGTGGCAAGAAGAGAGAGAGAGAGAGAGAGAGAGAGATGGTGATGGAGACGAAGGTGGAACATTCTGTGCTCGTGGCTGAATGCTACGCTGGATTCACGGAAGCGTGTTCATTTGATATACAGCTAATTAGAGATCGAAATCTCGGCTTGGCCGCGTGAGATTCGAGAGTGTACCGCTTCGGTGTTCCACGCTGCGCCTGTAACGCATTCTCTTCCGGGGAGATCGTTGATGGAACGCGGGGAGCTGAGGGTTGGAAAAAGTGCGTGATGGAACGTGATGAATGGGACGAGAGTTGATTTTTTAGATTGATTTTGGTAGAATTGATAGACTGTTCTATTCTTCTGCAGGAACTTTCTCTCTTCAAACTTCTTCAGACCTTCTGTTTCTGTTCTTTTGCCGTTTCACTGGTTCGACAGTTTATCTGGAGTGAAACTCGGGCAGTGTGTTAAGCAAGGAACGGTTTAACTCGTGAGAAACTTTTAGGAAGAAAGTTAGAATGGGACGAGATATTATTAACAGAAGCGTGACGTAGGGTTGTGTACACTGTGCTTTAAGAATAATCACACACGACGTAATTGTTAAAATAGGAATTTCATTCACTCTAATTCGTAATTATATTACACTGTCAAGGGGAGAATCTTACCTTCGTCCTCGTGTATTTAATTTGTCACTGACCTTTGACCCTTGGATAACGCATGACGTGATAATCTCGATATTCGGGTCAAATATGACCCAATAGAAAGCAAAGTTTTTTACTTTACCAGGTGTTGTATCCTTCAAAATTACAAAAATATTTTATGATTAATGTAACAAACGTATTTATAATATAAGGAGAGGACTCTGTTTCGAGTATCGATTGAAACAAGGGACACCTAAAGGCTGGGTCAAAGGTTACTAATTTTCACGTTGAATCTTCTAGTGCATAGACATACTTACAAATCTCGAATAAAAGCAGTATCTTCGTTTAAAAATTAAAAGGAAACAAGGATTTTGAATGTTCACGAAGAAGTTCACACGAGAAGCATTATTCGGGAGATACACTACCAGAATAAATATTAAAAAAAAAAAAAGAAGGGAATTTTTCTACTATACAAGAGGAGCAATTTCACCTGAAAGTCGAATTAATCACAAGCGACACCAGGGAAATTAATTCTTCATTGAACGGGGGACACAGTTTTTCGAACAATGCGCGCTGTCGCGAACAAAAGCTGGAACCTGTGAATTGATACCATCGGAATAACGGAGAAAAAGAGAGTGTTTCTTTGTCCGGAGCTGAAAGATCACAAAACTCGATCCAACCACGCACATGGAAGCTTCCTTTTTTTTCCTATTTTTCCACCATGTCTTTTTTCCATTGTACCCTCTTTACGAACGTAACCGCGTTTCCTTGTGTATACACGTCCGTGTGGAGCTTATTCAGAGGTGCCTCGTGATCAGAGACGAGTTTAAATGCATCTGTTTCATGCATGGCTAATTGAAGATTGGAATCTGAAAGCGAGCGATTCGCTAGGTCTGTAGACTACTTTTAAACGTTGTTTCACAAGACTCTGCTGATCGATGCTGATGCGAAATTTTATTACAGAATTCGATACAACGAGAATTGAAACTCAAGTTGATGATTGGCTTCGTGGATTTCAAGTTCTTGTTTTCTTAGCAAAATTAATTTTGGTGTTAGCTATACTTGGAAGCATTTTTAAAAACTTTCCGTTTTTGGGCACCGTTGATAATCCTTGAAATTTAATTTTTTTCCAATTTATTTTATAAATTTGTGTTTTTTAACTTGTTTTGTTATTTTAAATTCGAGGATATTTTTTCGAAACATATTTTATAAATCTGTGATTCCTAACTTACTTTATTATCTTAAATTTGCCAGTATTTACTTTGGAATTTTATTTTCAGATTTCATTGTTCCAAATAAAATCGAGATTGCACAATTTTTCAACGAATTTATTTTTCACTCAAACAAAAACGATATCGTCGAGTATCGAAAATTAAGATTTCAGTTTGCGCTTCATTTATTCGCAGACTTTCCTTTTTCCCTTTCGCGACGCGAGGGAAAAATCGGGTTTTCGGTAGAAATAAAATCGCGACAATCCGGTGAAAATCCGCGAACGGCGCATAATTAAAATTCGCAATCTGTTGCATAAAATTTAATTTCATCATCGAGCCTGATAATTCGCGTGTCGCGTTAAGAGCTCGTCGCGCGAATCCACAGAGGAATAAATAATTTATTCGACGTCACGCGATCCACGTTATTTTTCGGCTGTAGATTCGATTAATCGTTTTCATAATTTCTCCCGCTCCTGCTGTATGTGTAACACGATAATTCACGGTCGGATCTATTTTATTCCCGATTTGAATGGTAATCGGCGACGTGCGTGCACCAACTTTGCAATATTATTCGTATAAAGTTACTTTTTTTAATTGATCCACGTCTGAGGCAATAAATACTACCAGAGAGATGTGTATGTATCTGTATCAGAAATAGAAATGTTCACGTTCATTTACATGACATTTACATATTATGTCGTTCGATGAAATTAATTTTTTCGTTGCACGTGTGTAGAAATTCGGATGGAATTGGTTAGGAAGCAATTTGCATGTTCATAATTGAAGTCGTGTAAAAATATAGGAGAATAATTCGGTAATTTTTTTGTAAATAATATACGTATCTGGCCGATAGTAATTAAGAACAATTTCTGATATATATGTTATTAACTTTACTCCTTATAAAATATTCTCTGTTAACTTGAAAGTTCGTATTTTCCCAAAATTTAACCGAATCCCAGATATTACACTGAATTCAATCAGTGCTCGGTAAAATTTAGAGAAAAAATATTTGAAATGCTGTTTTAAATAAGAGATGCTGTGTCTGATAAAATGATGTTTTAAATAGAAAGCGAAATATTTTTACTTTAATAACCTGAAGAATAAAATGTAATATTTAATTCTTGTATTTCTAGTGAATACTATACCTACAATTTCTGAAATCTTTCTTATAAATTTCATCCCGTACAAAATATTCTATATTGTTCCTTTATTAATTCCTGAAGTTGCTATTTTTCCCAAAATCTTACTTTATCTCACGCAAGTTACACCGAATTCAACGCACTCACCGAGAGAAGCTCTGCTTTCCAACAGCTCGATTCGCCTATTTCCGTGCTTTCCACGCGTCTAGAGGCGTAAATCGCGGGAAAAAAGGAAAATCCACGACGAGACAAGAGACGAGAATATCATCACGTTGACATTACCGTAATGCAGGGCATGTTTGATCTCGTATTTTACGAGGTACGAGCATTCGTCGAGCCGTAAAGGGTGTATACATAGTAAGGCGCGAGTCGAAAAACCCGCTCGTAAATTTGTCGCGTCGAATTCGCACGAGTCTCGCACGTTGCTACTACAGAGGATCGTATTTAAATCACGGACAGGCCGCGGGGCTTGATATAGGGCTAATTGAAGATCAGAATCTCGGCGCGCCTGCAGCACGCTAGGCACGCGTGAGATTCGCGTTGAAATCGACGCGAGTGTGTCCCTTCGTTCCACGTTGATTGAGTTCCACGGAATCGCGAAAGCGGAGAGAAATGGGAACGGAAACGATCGAGACTTGTTTCGTTGGATGTTGATGGAGAAGTTATCTGTGTACTCTTTGGTAGAAGAATTTTGCTTATGAGGGGAGATCCTGAAGTGGTGATCGTAGATTTTTATGAAACATTGATATATGGTACTTTTTTTTTATTTTTGTAGTAGGATTTTATGGAATGCAAGGATATTCTTTGGTATCTGAGAAAAAACACATAAAAGTTTATTTATCTTTCGTCGATACGTGTTAAATGTTGGGTACAGAATAATTTCGAACAAATCAATGCAGTGCTGTTGCTTTTGCTTTCGGGCGTCCGGCTTTAAGCAGCCGGACTCTCCCGTTACAATATTAACGAAACGGATGAAACGATTTATAACACTTACTGTGGGAAGGCGTCCGGTGAGCCTCCTGTACTCTACTCTCTGGAAGGTGTCCGGCGGATAGTCCAGCCGTTCTTTCCATTCCAGGAGCGACCCAGGTATAGCTCTCGTACTCTCCTATCACAATAATCAAGTGATACGCGTATGATCGGAGCGTCCACCCGCACTTCTCCTGGTAGGCGACCGGCGGATAGTCCAGCCGTTCTTTCCATGCCACCAGAAGTACTAAGCAATCCTCTCCGAGCTTCCTCAGGCGTCCGGGTAACCTCCCTGTACTCTCCTCTCTCAGAGGCGACCGGCGGATAGTCCAGCCGTTCTTTCCATTCCAGGAGCGACCCAGGTATAGCTCTCGTACTCTCCTATCACAATATTCAAGTGATACGCCTGTGATCGGAGAGTCCACCCGCACTTCTCCTGGTAGGCGACCGGCGGATAGTCCAGCCCTTCTCTCCATACCAACAGAAGTACTAAGTAATCCTCTCCGAGCTTCCTCAGGCGTCCGGGTAACCTCCCTGTACTCTCCTCTCTCAGAGGCGACCGGCGGATAGTCCAGCCGTTCTCTCCTCCAGAGAGTGATCCAGGTGTTAACTTCTCCTGGTAGGCGACCGGCGGATAGTCCAGCCCTTCTCTCCATACCAACAGAAGTACTACGCAATCCTCTCCAAGCTTCCTCAGACGTCTGGGTAACCTCAGTACTCTCCCACTCTGAAGGGCGACCGATGGTAATCCCTCGTTCTCTCCCAGCAGAGTACAGCAAGACTGCTTGGCCGCGTCCGCGGCCGTGGTATATATAGTTGAGCGCTGCTAATGAAGCGCGGCTTGCCGATGGTTCTCCTTGTTCTCTCCCAGCACAGTACAGCAAGACTGCTTGGCCGCGTCCGCGGCCCTGGTATTTATAGTTGAGCGCTGCTAATGAAGCGCGGGTACTGTCCTATCACAGTATTTAAGCGATACGCGTATCATCGGAGAGTCCACCCGCACTTCTCCTGGTAGGCGACCGACGGATAGTCCAGCCGTTCTCTCCACACCACCAGAAGCACTAAGCAATCCTCTCCGAGCTTCCTCAGGCGTCCGGGTAACCTCCCTGTACTCTCCTCTCTCAGAGACAACCGGTGGATAGTCCAGCCGTTCTTTCCATTCCGCACTTCTCCTGGTAGGCGACCGGCGGATAGTCCAACCGTTCC
>NW_017100404.1:3045782-3063950 GCF_001263275.1 Habropoda laboriosa | reverse complement strand
GGCTCCGTACTCTCCCACTCTGAAGGGCGACCGATGGTAATCCCTCGTTCTCTCCCAGCAGAGTACAGCAAGACTGCTTGGCCGCGTCCGCGGCCGTGGTATTTATAGTTGAGCGTTGCTAATGAAGCGCGGCTTATCAACAAGACGCGTCGTTAAGTGTTTTCCCGCGCGAAACCGCGGGACTCCCGCGTAAAACCGCGAGTCTCCCGCGTAAAATCGCGAATCTACTGCGGATCGCAAGCTAGTTTTTTCTAGAAGCTTCTATCGCTTCGCGATTATTTGATTGACGACGAGGATAGATAGTCGTCCCTCTCATTTCCTCTCGCGGAATGGACATTTTTGTCGCCGTCTTCGTTGATGGTTGTTACATTTTGTATTTTTGGAATTTGTTGGAAAATAGAAAATTCGTCAATTTTCACTGGTGTTCTGTCTTTAATAATTTTAGAGATACTGGAGTAAATGTGGTTATTTTACTACATGTAGACTAATGCTTAACTAAATATTAACTAAATAAAAGAAATTTAGACTAATATTTAACTAAATAAATTTGATATTTAACTGAATATTTTTACTTAAATCGCCTCAACTTTGGGGGCGATTTTCACCCCTTCATGATTTTCGCCATAGAAAAATACGTGTCGAATTTTTTTTTTGCAAAGTAGGTACTACTTACCAAAGTTTCATCAAAATCGGTGATTACCACTTTAGAATGTTCCCTTATCAGTAGATTCATCTTTATTTCGGTTGATCTGTCCTGTAGAGTTTGACATTTTATTTAGTGAACTTACTTTATTAATGAACGTGCTTTTTTATTTCATGGATATTAATATAAGTACAAAATTTTTTTCTTCTTCGTGCTTCACTGAATCATGCACTGTTATTTTTTGACGTATTACGAAATGTGAATTTGCCCTTTCAATTTTACGGATATTGACACAAGTAGAGAATTTTTTTTCTCTGTAATTCGTTCAATTACGTGAAATTTCCAAGGTATTCGCCTCGTACGGCACACGTGTGCGCCACGGTACACGTAAAATTATTGATATCCTGATTTCATTTGTTTCAACTTGTGGTTGAGCAACTATTTCGGCTCACCTATCTGTAGCGGTGTAACTACGTGCCTCATTTATCCAATTATGGTATTCTGTGATGAAATTCGCGAACTACCTAGGAATAGCGATTAGTGTAAATGCTTCTACGGAATAATCCGAGAAATGCATGCGCGGCTGCACATTCACTGACGTAGAATTACGCTCACGTGCATCAATCAGGGTTGCCAAATTGCTGCAACTTCCTGTAAAATTCTCGCCGCGGACGACCTCATTTTCTTCGGGAATGTGTAACCTTTCATTCCTAAAATTGTAATCTTCTGCTAATTATAAATCATTTTTTCGTAAATTTACCATAGAAAATTTTTAATTTCCAGGAAAAATTACAAATTCGTAATCTTCTCCTGATTTTCTCTTTCAAAATGAACGACGTGATGTATTTTCAAAGGCAAGCAATCTACTCTACGAGGTTAAAATCTATTTGAATTTTAATTGAAACTTTGACAGGGGAAAGGGTTAGATTAATAAACGCCAACTCAGATTCAGAATCAGAAACAGCGTACGGTTCATTTCGCTACAAGTAACATTGTTATCGTGAAAAAAAGAAAATGCATTTTCCTAGTTATTCCTCCCCTATCGATACATTGAAATTACGTCGAGCGTTCAACTTGCAAATTCGCAAGCGTTTCCCTCGTTCTCTTGGACAAAACGCAGAACGGGGTGTTTTCGTTAATTGATTTCATAGGTCCACTTTGCAACCTCGTCGCTTCGTTTCTACTCTAGATTTCGATCAGCTCGTTTTCTCTTTGCATTTTGTACCAAATATTCGGGTCTTCTTTCGACCACAAACGTTAATTCAGTAGTAACGGCCATTCTCAGTTTATGTATCGATATAAAAATTGCTAACTCTGCTCTGTTTTTACCTTTATTTCAGCATGTACCTAAATAAGTTCATTTTTAGTTGTATTTAATTTCATTTTTCTGTAAATTTGTTCTTGTACTTCAGATATTACGTAGGAACTGTAATAATCGTAATTAAATTTCATCTTGAATTAACGTTGACATAAATCACAGAAGGATTGAGGGAGACTTTGTTTACAAACGAATATTACGCAATTGTGATCTGTCAGTTGCTGAATAATTTAGTAATCACTGTATCACGATATGGAAAATATACTAAATTTACGAACTTCTAATACTTGTTTAGGAATTTTTAATTTCTGTTTCGATTTTGGAATTTATCGTCGGTTTTCGTTCAGTAAGCTGTGGTTGTATAACACTTGATAATAAGTTCAATGGCAATATATTTTATAACAATAACTATAAACACACGTAAAAAGAAATAATGATAATTTGATCAACGCTCCCTAAATATATCTCGCAATAAATTCTCACGTACTCACTGATATCAATAACAACGCGGTTCTCCTGTTTTTTACCCGCAGTTACCCTGTATGATCCGCTCGTTTACCAAATCTCGAGACGATTCGACATACACACTACATTCACGCCATCACTCACAACTTATTATTAAACCAATTCCACATAAGCATTATCTCTGGATAAATTCAGTATTTAACGTTAAAAAAGAGACATAATCGTAGAGAGTACTTTTATCATTTGTGTTTGTTTAAGTATTACTGTACGTTTCGTGAACGATAAGTAGAAAATTTATACGACGAGAGTTTTCTCGTTGGTCGGGTGAAAAGTGTTTCTGAAAAATTTACTAAACATAGCGGAAGTTTCATGACGCTAATGCAACGTCGACAAAAACTGTTGTAAAGCAGATGTGTTTTTGTTAAAATTGTTTACAGTCGGTGTAAAATCAGATAATGCGGTTTACAAAATCGTGCGTTAAATTATCACGCCACATATTTTACCAGAGAGGAAATTTCACGCCAGTTATTGTACGAATTATAATAAAACACTTGATGGTTGAATATTCATTACGTGTCATGTGTAAGACGTTCAATTAAATGTTATTAGCGAAAGTAATATTTAATGTATTGTATCGTAGAATTTTTCTTTTCTTTGGATTCTTTTACAAAATAAAATTCTGGACTATCCAAAATTTTTAGAACGAAGGAAAGTCTTTCTAACATATTCAGTAGCTTCAATTATTTCAATTTTCACATTTTGCAAGAAATCTCCCAAATATATACTTTTCCTTATTTACAAAATAAAATTCACGACTATCAGAAATCTTCAGAACGAAGGAAAGTCTGTCTAATATATTTAGAAGCTTCAATTATTTCAATTTCCACATTTTGCAAGAAATCTCCCAAATATATATTTTTCCTTATTTACAAAATAAAATTCACGACTATCAATACTTTCAGAACGAAGGAAAATCTTTCTAACATATTCAGAAGCTTCAATTATTTCAATTTCCACATTTTGCAAGAAATCTCCCAAATATATATTTTTCCTTATTTACAAAATAAAATTCGCGACTATCAGAAATCTTCAGAACGAAGGAAAGTCTGTCTAATATATTCAGTAGCTTCAATTATTTCAATTTGAGCATTTTGCACCAGAAAACACGATATTGTTATTACACGCGGGGAATATCGCGAGCGTAGCGAGAACGCAGAAAAGAAGAAAAATATTTCATATCGAGCCCGGAGTCTCGACCGGGGGCTAAAACTTATATCGATCCTAAAAATAGCGGTTCGGTTGGGATCTTGAAATAATATTTTTGCTTTCAGAAATAAGATTTACCTTTTATCACGTCTAGTACTTCGCTGTTTGAGTAACCCAGTTCCGCCCTGTTCCACGAAGAAACGAGGGATCGAACGTTCAACCAATGGGTTCGATCTTTTGAGCGCGTTTACCAGTCTAATACCGCAGAATGCGGAGGACCGTTGTTATTATTCGTGTAACATCTCAACTTCACTTGGAAATTTAAATTTTTCTTTGCAATCAAAGTCACTGTCGAAAGAAATAATTCGTTCCTTGATTTATTGTTTCTTCGACTGACTATACATTCAAGCGTCAGCTGTTTTAGCCCTGTTTCAGGTGAGAAAAGCTAACCTGATTCTAGCTATGATTGTACGAGAAAATTTTTATAAGTAATTTAAATGGCTCGAAATTTTTTTCACCAAAGAAATGGCGAAAAATGAAAGGAAGTTTCACATTTCGCATTAATTTCGGAGTTGAGCTAACCTGATTATCTTTTCTAGCTATGATCGTACGAGAAAATTTTTATAAGTAATTTAAATGGCTCGAAATTTTTTTGACCAAAGAAATGGCGAAAAATGAAAGGAAGTTTCACATTTCGCATTAATTTCGGAGTTTAAGTACAATAGAAGAGAATGTGTACATTCGTATTGAAGAATAGGTGGCCTCGAAATAAAACCGAAAAAAATTATTTTCTGTGAAACTATTTAAATTGCAAAAATTTTCTCGTACAACCGTAGCTAGAGAAGGTAATTAGGTGGCCTGTTAAAACGAAGGTTAGAATTGAAAGTTGATTTTTGCTACTGATATAATTGCTCTTTCACTTCAGCAACGAATTCTATCAAATTTTGCACGCTAATTTCCAACGAAATTTCGTAAATTGAAATTTTCAGAACTGGAGGCGTATGTTGATTACATTCTACCGTAAAATTACGCGAACGTAACGCGCGAGATTTTCCAGGAAATTACAAGATGAATCACACTTAACAGAGGAATCTCGTTGATCAAAGAACGTTGCACAAACATTTTAACTTACAACGCGAAGTGATTCATTTTACCCGAGCTTTATGCGTTGTCACGTCACCAAGCTTTTTCAAACGAACTTCCCCACTCGCGTCTCTTCTTTTTCCCACGTTATCATTAACCGAACCGTATTTTTCCCCGTTTCTTTTTTTTTCTTTTCCGCCCAAGCAAATTGCAATTAAAACGTCGCACTAAAAAATATTCCGCGTTTAAACTCGCGGACCATGCAGAACATTGTCGTAGGTCGCATAGAAATATAAAATTTTCAGAACGAAGGAAAATCTTTCTAATATATTCAGTAGCTTCAATTATTTCAATTTGAGCATTTTGCACCAGAAAACACGATATTGTTATTACACGCGGGGAATATCGCGAGCGTAGCGAGAACGCAGAAAAGAAGAAAAATATTTCATATCGAGCCCGGAGTCTCGACCGGGGGCTAAAACTTATATCGATCCTAAAAATAGCGGTTCGGTTGGGATCTTGAAATAATATTTTTGCTTTCAGAAATAAGATTTACCTTTTATCACGTCTAGTACTTCGCTGTTTGAGTAACCCAGTTCCGCCCTGTTCCACGAAGAAACGAGGGATCGAACGTTCAACCAATGGGTTCGATCTTTTGAGCGCGTTTACCAGTCTAATACCGCAGAATGCGGAGGACCGTTGTTATTATTCGTGTAACATCTCAACTTCACTTGGAAATTTAAATTTTTCTTTGCAATCAAAGTCACTGTCGAAAGAAATAATTCGTTCCTTGATTTATTGTTTCTTCGACTGACTATACATTCAAGCGTCAGCTGTTTTAGCCCTGTTTCAGGTGAGAAAAGCTAACCTGATTCTAGCTATGATTGTACGAGAAAATTTTTATAAGTAATTTAAATGGCTCGAAATTTTTTTGACCAAAGAAATGGCGAAAAATGAAAGGAAGTTTCACATTTCGCATTAATTTCGGAGTTGAAGTACAATAGAAGAGAATGTGTACATTCGTATTGAAGAATAGGTGGCCTCGAAATAAAACCGAAAAAAATTATTTTCTGTGAAACTATTTAAATTGCAAAAATTTTCTCGTACAACCGTAGCTAGAGAAGGTAATTAGGTGGCCTGTTAAAACGAAGGTTAGAATTGAAAGTTGATTTTTGCTACTGATATAATTGCTCTTTCACTTCAGCAACGAATTGTATCAAATTTTGCACGCTAATTTCCAACGAAATTTCGTAAATTGAAATTTTCAGAACTGGAGGCGTATGTTGATTACATTCTACCGTAAAATTACGCGAACGTAACGCGCGAGATTTTCCAGGAAATTACAAGATGAATCACACTTAACAGAGGAATCTCGTTGATCAAAGAACGTTGCACAAACATTTTAACTTACAACGCGAAGTGATTCATTTTACCCGTGCTTTATGCGTTGTCACGTCACCAAGCTTTTTCAAACGAACTTCCCCACTCGCGTCTCTTCTTTTTCCCACGTTATCATTAACCGAACCGTATTTTTCCCCGTTTCTTTTTTTTTCTTTTCCGCCCAAGCAAATTGCAATTAAAACGTCGCACTAAAAAATATTCCGCGTTTAAACTCGCGGACCATGCAGAACATTGTCGTAGGTCGCATAGAAATATTCGTGTAACTTTTGCACTTGGAACGAAAACTTGGACGACAAGAAATTCAGCAAACGGGAACCATCGTTCGACGAATGAAATAATCATTTCTAGAATTCCTCTCGGCCGGTGTTCGAAGCCCAATTGAGAAAGGTACTGTAGGAAACTTTTCTCCGGCGGCTTTTTCGGCTTGCAGCGAGATATCGGCGGGGAATCGTTGGATCTTCGATTCTCGTAGCAAGAGGGTGGAAGGTTGGTCGGCCAGAGGGAAAGGAGGGTTTATCGAAAAAAGGGAAGAATGCTTTGCAGCGTGGATTTCGTCCCCGTGGGAATACAAGCGAGCCACAAAAGCCCATGTCCTAAAAGTTTCAGCCGATGCGGTGTGTAATCGGATCGGGACCTTATCGAGTTTTCGTACTTTGGAATTCCACCTGCTGGAACGTGGGGTATGCCGCAAAATTTGCTTTTCAGTTTCGCAGTTTCGCGCTCAGTGGGCAACTTTTACCACGTGCAGACGGATTTCGTTTTGGCTGGTCGGCTTCTTGCGCGTTCCTTATGTGCTGTTCGAGAAGCGCCGGGAAACTTTCCTGCGAACGCGTTTCCAGGGAAAGTGGGACTGCTCGCCGACTTCCTCTTCCTGGTTCTCTGTCGGAACAGGCGAAAAATAGTCGCGATTTCAGAGGAAATTTAACGAGAAATTGGAACGTCTGTTATTTTATGCTTTATAAATGTGATTAATGAAAATTGTACGGGCGGGAGAGGGTTGAAACGCGGTGGAAAATAGAAGAGGAGGAAATAACGTGGGAAATTTTAGACGCGTAATGCGGTAAAAGGAATTTCTAATCGAGATTCGAACGTGATTTCAATTTCACCCGGTTTTGTTTCCTTTAATTTGTCTTCATTTAAGTAGTAAATTGGAAATGCGGTGTAAAAAGTGGCGTGTTTCGAAGGAAATGTGATTTTCCGATGGAACGTGTGTTGAACAGTTTTAATTATGCACTTTCAGCGGCGTGCAATTTTCTTAGTCGCGCTTACGGACAGACTTTCTCCATCAACGTGACAATGAATCTTTCAGTGTCGATCGACGTTTGGTTTTTATTAATTATTCGAAATTTCAGGAAGAAGTAAAAATTTCTTGTCATTGGCGGACTGAAGTTCTTCTGAAGGCTTTTACAGTACTCGTTGTGTATGGGAGAGTTTGCAATATTGAAACGTTTCATTCGCTTTTTTCAAATTTAAATAGAAGGTTATTTTTACTTGTTTCTCCTTTTTCTCTGTTCAGGTTTGAAACGAGAACGCGAAGTAGGAGTATCGATTCCTGTAAATTCACTGTGTTCTTAACATACAAGCAGACGTCAATTAATGTCAATCCCCTGATTGATCGACGCTAAAAATATCCCAGTCGAAATGCTTATTGTTTCCTCGAAACGTGCTGCGCACGAAGACTTTTTATTTAAAGGAATTTTCTAAAGTTTGAAACTAACCTAACATAACCTGACTTAACTTAACCTAAAAATTCAGAAATGTCCCTATTTTTCGCAGATTTAATTGTAATGTTGACATACTTAAAAATCGATGGAGAATGGAGATGAAAATTTAACTTTATTCGTTTGCTCTGAAATTTAGAGGATTGCCCTTAATTTTCAAGACTCTGAAATGAAGATTTAGACTCTAAATCTTTAACAGAGAACAAAAGAAGAAGTGTACTCTAACTTCTCGTGACATTATAGAAAACTAATTTCCCTCGTTGACTCTAATTTCTCGCGACACTGTGTTACAGAAAACCGCAAAAAAAAAAAGAATCACTATTCCAAATTTCGCAAGTATAACAGTTCACAATCCATTTAATTCTCGAACAAAATTCCTCCACTCATCTACCTATGCGGTAATAAAAACGAAAACGAGATTTTTTCCCCCCAACCGCTCTAAATTCTTCCAATGGCTGCACGTACGCGCAGCGTTAAGTGCCTTAAAGAGAAAAATTGGTGTATTTCGCAGTTCGAAAACGAGTATTCACTCGCCAGGCAGAGGAAATCTTCCATTTTTCCCCCTCTTGTTTCTTTCATGGATTTAACGCGATGCGTAAAACCAGGTCAAGATCTTATCAGGCTTTTTTTTACCTGCTCCTCCTCTTCGGTTCGTCGGCGAACGAAGAAAATCGGGTGAACACGGAATTTGCTCTTCAAACACGTAGTATCGCGATGTTTGCAGGCAAAGACGGTCGGAAACTTGTTCCGTTTAATGTATTTTTCATTGTTCTCTCTCTCTCTCGACGAACTGCAGTCGGAATATGAATTTCTTTCTCCCCCCTTTCGGTAACTTTGCCCTTTTGTTTCCGCATAACGGCGCGGCGAAAAAGCAGATTTCGCGTTTCTGATTGAAGCATTAACGTGTACGGATCTGTGCATTGTTCCTGGTCTGATTGTAATTTCGTGGGATTTGATTGTGAGACTTGTTCGCTGTTGATGCTAGAGAAATGTCGAAAATTTGAAGTTAATTGTAGTGTTATTAATTGTTATTTTGTGGTGCAAGATATCGTTGGAATTAAACGCAAAGATACAATAGGATTAATATACATATTCTTGATAAAGATTACATTGCATCGAAGTGCATTGGAAAAGAGTGAACTATAACAATTGAATATCATAATATAACAGGGCTTCGCCTTTACCGACTGATTTACAACATTAATAATATAAAATTTCTTTTTTTAATTATGAGAAATTTTCTGGGAAGAATTTAGATTTCTCCTGCTTTCTATCTCTTGATTTATTCGGTATTGTAAAGGAAGGACTGTATTTTATTATTCAGAGAAATGGTTAGTACAGAGTTAATATACCTTGAAAATTATCAACTACTATTCTATTACATTCTTTGGTTTTTAGAGATTTTTGTACTTCGCAGGTTGTAAATTACGTTTTATTCCCGAATGATGGGGTAGCTGTAAATCTTATCGATAATTGAAAATTATTGTAAACACAAATAAGTGTGAAGTTAATTTGGAGGAAATTTAAATATGAATCCCAACGGTAACTGTTCCTTTCTTTTTTATTAAATTGGTGGAGATGAATCGATGACATTGTATGAAAGGTAGAAAGGGAAGGGAGATGTGTATGTACCTATAAATGTCACCTCAGCATCGTAGCCAATCGAAACGGAATTCCACTTTAATGCCAGCCCTGAATGCCAACCCTCTGACGATATTGCAATTAGACTTGTGACAGTCGATCGAACAGAACGTACCCTGTTGCTTCCTATGTACAGGCTGTTCCGTCAGCTTCGCGACAAATTTTCAACAAATATATTCAGCATAGCAACGTGACACTTTTGCTTTAATTTCGTTGAATGGATTAAGTACAAAAATGTGTTTAACTCTGTGCTTTATTTAAGATTGCAAGTATCTGCATCTCAGAATTTTTGAAATTCTTCGAAACTTTTTCTGAATAATTTTGCATTATTTATTGTGAACACATAAACCCCGGTAAACAGAATAAGAGATATGGAAAAGGTTACGTTTCAGAATTTTCTACTTGCTTCAAAATTTCTGTCGAATAATTTTCAATAAATAGAATGAGAGAAATGGGAAATATTTCAAGTAACGAGAATTAATTTTAGAATTTTTCATTTCTCTGAAATTTTCTTCTAACTAATTTTCAATAAACAGAGTGAAAGGAGTGGAAAAGATTCCAATTAATTAATATCTCCATCTCAGAATTTTTCACTTGTTTCAAAATTTCTTCCAAATAAATCTCTACTATTCCCCATCGACACTTAAACAGTTCATTAACCTCAATAAACAGAATAACAGAAACGAAAAAGATCACATCTCAGAATTTCTGACTTCCACCAAAATTTCTAACCTTCCCCCAGCTCCCATTATCTTCTTCACCATAAACACGCAAAGGGCTGGAAAAGTGAAAAATGGTTCGAGCATCAGCTGCTATTTAAACAAGCAATAAAAAGGTATGAATAAGAAGAAACAATTATTCAAGACCGTTAAATCGCTTCAAAAGCACGAGAAGTCTGCCCATTATAGTCCAATCAATTATCCCCTCCTTCTGCAAACGTTATGAACGTTCTTGCCGGGCAAAATTGCGAACGGACAGAAACAAATTACCCGAAGTCAGTGCGCGAAATCACTTCGAGTATCGTTTTCTCGTACGCTGTCAGTCGTTGGTTGGACTGGCTGCGAGTTAAAAGAGTAGAACTGTCAGGTTTCTTTATCAGGGCTGAGCCTCGGGCTGTAAGTAGAAACAGAAGAGTAGTCGCAAACCGCGGGAACTTTCTCGGAAAGTTTCGAGAACGAGCTAACAAACGAACTTGCCCGTTCGTCAATTTCCAAGGGAACTCGACGATTTGTATGGCGATTCGATGTCGCTCCCGCGAATCGATAAGTCGCGATAATAAATGCTCACGAGACGAACAGCGATTCCTTTTTCCCCGTCTTCCTTCGATTCTTCCTTTTCTCGCTGATTCGTTCCGAGAGAAGTTTTACACAAACTATTGAATTTCCTTTATCTACGCTATGAAAACGCATGGTTTCTCTGTGATTCCTTGGAATTTTGAAGTTAACTATGTTTTGTGAACTAAGACACTTGTTGTTTTCTCCATTTAAAGTACGCATCTAACTTCAAAATTAATCTATGAAAATATGGAAAATTAAAATGTAAATTAATTCGAAATTAAAATTGGAAATCTATCGAAAATTAATCCATGGCAATTTAGGAAGGAATTGTGAAACACCTTTATTAAGAAATTCCTTAGAAATCTATTTATTTGGAATCACAGTGCATTGCGTTACACAAAAGTTTCCAGAAGAAAGTTAACAGTTTTAAGAATTCTTTAACAAATTTCTCGTCGCTGAAATCAGTCGAAATGAGGTAGAGTGCTGTTGATTTCCGCAACATCAATTTCAGATCTATCAAGAATTAGCAGGTGATTCGAAACTTTTCTAAAATCTGAATACTCATAAAAATTCGCAATCACTGTACACATCGAGTTTTGAAAATCCTATTAAAAATTTGCCCAAAGTTGTATCATTGTTTACTTCGATGCTGTACTTACACTACCGGCTAAAAGTTTGGAATCACCTCCCACTTTTCATCAATATTAAATCTGCTGCTAATTTTTTATAGATTTGAGGTTTATCGCAATTCTACTTTTATCAATTTGTCTCATATCAATTGATTCGAACGATAAAAAATTCTCAAAGTCGATAACTTTTTTCTGGGAATTTTTGTGTAAATTGCAATGCTCAGTGATTCCAAACTTTTGGCCGGTAGTGTGTATTTACAAATGAAATGTAACTACAATTCAGTCTCTTTTTCTTTGCGATAAATACGTTCCACAGAAAACCTCATGTAAAAAAGGACACATCTTACTCACCATCTCACATCATCTACAATATTATAACACCACCCATACGGCATTAATTTGTTGCGAGCGCAACGACACTCTTCACGTCCGAATTAAACTCACCCCCGTTGTTAACGCAGCTTCCCGCGCTTCTTGTTGGTTGGAAGGTCGGGTTGGCGTTGGTAATTATTGCACGTGTATATGTCAACTACTTATTGTTGCGATGGTGATCGCGCAGGTCGGATTGGCGTTGGTAATTATTGCACGTGTATATGCCAACTACTTATTGTCGCGATGGTGATCGCGCTTAGTGATGTCGATTATTGCCGACTGGACCGCACTGGTGTATCAAGATGTCGAGTATTGCGTGTTAGAGCGCTCAATGTGGTGTCGATTGTTTCTAAGTATATTGGAATCTGCCCGTATGTCGTGAAGTGGCTGTATATATCCCTTTTCGCCCGCGTGGCGATCTTGCCGAAACGTCGACCTTATGGGTTTATGGCATGTTTACCGTTACTGAGCGCGCAGAGGCAAGTACTGGCTTACCATGTGGCCCGCAGAAGTGGAGAATTTCCGCGGCCATCAGGTGCCCTCTGGCTTGAATAGGCTATTGTGACCAAAAAACTTGTAGAAAAACTTCTCAAAAGTAACGTCGCTTGGAATCCGTGCCATAAAATACGCCCAAAAAACAGACTCGAGTGTACGAGTGTATTCCTATTATTTCAACAGACAGAAACTCTTGCCGGCGACTGTATTCCCGATCACGGAGGTACGATCGTTAATCGATCCTCTGCGCAACAAGCGTCTGAAGCTAACTAAATCGCGGATCCGAAAGCATCGAAGCGCGGATCACCCAATTACAAGACGCAGATACCATCCAAGTATGCCCGCGATCCGTGCTTGTCGCATTGATAGCAAGTTCGATGTCTGTTCCGAAGCTAAGCTTCGCATAATAAAACGTTCGTTAACGAACCGGTTGCCATAGCTTCGCGCCGGTAGACGAGGGAGAATCAGGTCGAGTGGGGAAGGAACCATCGCCCCGTCTCAACCGTCTCTCTCTCCCTCTCTGGAATTAAATTAATTAAGCAAGATTATCTCGACGGATGTAAAAAATCAAAAGAAGAAAGAAACTTCAATAGGAGCCGCGTGGACGGACAAGTTTCTCTTGCCAGGGCCGCCGAGGGAGAGAGGAGAAAGAAGAGGCTTCTCGTACTTTTAATTTCGTTTAAGTCCATCGCGAGCAGCACCCTGAGGCCTGAGCATCGTGGAAGCCAGGTGTTAGGGTCCCTCTGTGGCCACATATTTTCGTCCTTTCCCGTCAATTTTCATTTCAAAGTTTGCCTGACTAGCTAACCCAGCCCCGTCCCTTTTTCCTCTTTGCCCCCTTTTTTCAGTCCTCGCGACGACTAAAGACGACGGTTGGAAAAGTGACGCACTTAAGGCTAACTTTACTCGCACAGTCTGCTTCTCTCTCCCCTTTCGCCGTGAACAGACGACACCGGTGTGATGCACAGGAACGTTGTTTTCGTGATAATGATCGTAACCCGGGGTTGAGAAACGCGCTCAGGTTTACGGCGTTGAATTTTATCGATGGGATTCTGTGTCTGATAGGTTTTTATACGAGGACGTTACGTGGACACGCGAATAGAACGTGTGACGTAAATGGGATAAATGCGAAAATATGGATGCGCAAAGTAATTCACAGCTGCCTTGCTGATTTATCGCCGTCGATGAAGCGTCGGCTTCGTTTCGCTCTACGAGAGGTTTCTCGGGAAATTGGAAGGTTTAATTTAGTGTAGAAATGAAAGAATAATGAGATGAATGCAAAACTTTGCATTCAATTGCAATTGAAAAGTTGTAAGTATCAAATACTGTAGCATACCGTTTTTAATTTCCAAACAGTGAGATGACATAATTGCTGTTTTTAAATTACCGCTATTGTTATTTTAAGGATTATCTCGTGCCAATTTGCGTTCAATTGCAGTCGAAGAGTTACAACGTTTTAAACGTTGAATTTTCAAAAACTGAGATAACGTAATTACTGTTTTTAAGTTGTTAAAGATTATTTCGTACCAATAAATACTCGAAACAGTGATTTCTACATTTAAGTAGAATAGGTCTCTTCGTTTTTGCTTCTCTCGGAAATTGTAGTTTTTGCTACTCGAAGCGCTGTGCCTTGGAAACCCTTCAATTAACGATTTTTGACTTGAAAAAGACTATTCGTATTCTATTTTCCAGCCCTTCTGCCTAGAAACCTACCACCGAACCGCTTGAAAATTGGAGAATTGACACAAACCACTTTACCTTTTCACTCTCGTTTCGTCGTCATTATTCACTCTGCTTATCGTATCGAATTTCATTTTCCACCCTTGCTAACACTGTTACCAGCCACGTCAGTGTCTCCCGATGAGGCAGCTCTGAAATTTTTCAGGGAACTAACGCGCGTGCAATCATGCTCCACGCTCTCCTCCGCTTCCCTGTGCTCGTTTGCCTACACGCCGGATGCTCGTCCGCCGGTCTCCCGACAATAACATACGCGTCACTCATGCTGGAATACATTTTCAAACTTCCATTTCCCGTCTCGGCGAAGCCCTTCGATCGTTTCAACCTCTTGCAGCAGCCGTGTCGAACTTCGCGTTCGATCCTCGGATATCGCGTTTCTGCGCCGAGTGTGTACTTACAGGTCGCTTCACTGTTTGCGCTTTGGGCGGAATCTTGGAGGAAAGTGTCCTGAATTTCGGAAATTCGTGAATCGCTGTGCTTAGTATTTGGAGTTTTTAACGTCTTTAACGAATTTCTTTTGGAAATTAAGGTGGGAGCTAGGTGAAATTTGGAGTTTCAAGAATTTTCGGGTATTTTTTGAAGTGAAGATAGTAGTTCTGGTGGGTCCGAAGTGAAAATTTTGAAATTTTGGATTTGCTTTTTGGAGTTGTGTGATTAAGTGTCCTGAGAAGAGTTATTAGAATGGAAAAATATGAAATTCAGTGGATATATTAATGGAGCTTTAGAAAATAAGGGGAAGAAGCGATAAAGAAATTTGGTAGACTTTTTTTTAAGAATTTTAATGTCTGCATAGTTTGAGAAAGAAATTGGGAATTATCGGGATTGGTGAAAACTTGACAATTATATTTATAATTATTCTTCACAGGTAATTGTAACAATAGTTTGAGAAAGAATTAACGAGTTTTGGGAATTTTATTATTATTTTGAGAATTGACAAGATTCAATTTTTTGATAAACTCGATAAATTTGACCAAAATTTTAATATTTCATATTCGTCACACTAATGTAACAATTATTTCCTAAATTTTTATGGAACCAACTCTGGTACATAAGTATTACTATCATTATCCTTCACTCTTGTTCAATTACAATATTCAGTCGTACAAAATTGTATCCTTCCCAGCACACCTGAAACACTTTCCCTGTTTAATTCCACAAAAATCGCAATTACATCAACGGAAAATTGTCCGCCACGTATTTACTGAAATGCCCTGTAGATTTTCAACGACGGTTGCACACGCGATGGATAAAACGCGAGCTACGAGCTGTCATCGGGGATTTTAACATCTGCACTACTGTTTATTGAAATTGCAACGAAAGACGGAATGGATATGGAGGCGAGAAGTTGCACGCATTATTTCGGTCGCGGTGCAACGTGGGAGTTGGAGAAAATGCTAGGATCTGAAGCAACATCGAAGTAATACGGCATTTGTTACAATGGAATAATAATAATGACGCGTTTTGTAAATGGAACCCGGCGGTGCGTAGAGTGTATTTCCGGTAGCAGGTGGTGAATCAATATCTGTTCGTCTATACGTCATAAATATATTAATAGATAGCGGTATCGTTAATCAACTTGATTTATTATCGAGGCGCGCTATCAAATATCTTAATTAACATAATTAATCGAGGTGGAATCTGTACAAATGTTTGCTCAATATTGGTAAGTTGTATGTTTTCGCGGGTTTACCTTTCCGTACGCAGACATGTGATTGTGTTACATTCGCTTAAGTAATTAATTGTTGTAACAGTGAATGAATTTCTATTCTTTCGATACTCTAGGATTTGTGCCCGTAGTGATTCTGGCGACAGTAGTACAATACCAGTTAACTCCACGAAACAAAAAGTAGAGAAAATTGGTGAAATTATTATATATGCGTGAAATATGTTGTAACGATGTGTAAAATATCTGCAATTTTCTTAGTTTTTCGGTGCTCTAGAATTTGTGTCCGCAATAATTCAGGCGAGGGAAAATCGATGAAATTATATGCATCAAATATGAATATTAATATTTTTTATATGATTGCGTTAAAAAATTACTTTAAAGCGTTCGAATATCATTATCACAACGATTAACTTACTTCCGATTATTTTTCTGAAAATTTCTGTCATTCAGCGCCGTCAAGCCTAATTTTTAACAAAATTCCTATTATCGATCAAACGCTCCGGTGCTAAAATGAAAAATTGAAAAGGTAGAGCTACCCAATTTATCCTGCGAACGGTAACACAACGAAGCACAAGAAGGAAAAGAAGGAAGAGAAACCAGCACCGAAAGAATTACACTTTTGCCGGGACGAAAGAAACGTGGTCGAATAATTAAAAACTTGCCGCGCTCCTTTCATCGTTGGACAATTGAAATAAAAGATCGTCCCTCTCCCTGCGTGAAAGGAACACCGGAAACGGACAGAAGAAGCATCGGTGTATACGCTTATAAATAATGGAACGGAGACGAGAAAATATCGTAAGCATAGAAGAGGTTGGGGGTGTTGGGAAAAGTGGGTCGCCGCCGAGAAGAGGAGGCGGATGATGAACGAGCGGTGGTAGCGACCTGAGGGATGGAGGTAGCGTTGGCAGAAAAATAATGCGATTCTCGCGTGAGCACGATGGATTCTGAAATCGTGGACGCGTCGGCGGCTCTGCTGTTGAAAAGTGTCGAAGGAAGGAAGGAAAAGGAAGAAAGGAAGGAATTGAGGAGGGTGGTAAGATGATGCGAGACATCGGGGCCAATAATGGCGACGAAAATTACTGTGGCGTGCGGAGAAAGCGTGAAAATGGGACCTCGGATGGAATTGTGTTCTCGAGATTAGGGCGCCGAGTGTTTAATAATGTGCTTCGAGGTGAAGTGGGGATTGGAAGCTGCTGTGACGGTGAAATTGAGAATGTCAAATTTGGGAGGTTTTTTTTGGTTGAGTGGTTGGAGTACAGATTTGTGGTCTTCGATTAAATCTTAGGTCTTCGGCTAATTTAGAATTTTTGGTGAATTGATATTTTGGTATGGACCACCTATTGCAACATTTTATTTTTGTAAAAATTCTACTTTCTGAAAATAGGAACTTAACGACAGTATTTTGAATCTTCAATAATTTTATCAACTGTAATACACAGATTCGTGTTTCAAAGGCAATTTTGAATGAATTGTCATTTCAGTATAAATCATTCAGTATTCAGCAAAACTTTAATTCTATAGTGGCCTAAGGGTTCTTTCCCTTAAGAGAAATATTTGAGAACGTTAATAATTCCACTAACCGTAATCTCAATAATTGTGACTGTCAGTGCAATAGTGGCCTAAGTACCCTTTCAAAAACATTTTGATAAATCTGAAATTTAAGTGTCAAAGCACTTGGTATAGTCATAACTTTTTATATTTATAATAATTTCTCGACTTCTCATTTTATGGAGTTAATCGATTTGTGCACTGAACAGCTCAAATTATACGTATGTTCCCAAAAATAGAAAATTAAAAATAGTATTTTAAAACGTCGATAATGTCCTTAGCCATAATCTCAAAATAATCTCCCTGGAGTTAGGCCACTATTCCTCTGACAATCTCAATTAATTTCAGAATTTGATAACAGATGAACTAGTTCAATTTAGAATTGTCTAAATTTTTCAAACTCTCAAATACCCCTTTTTTTAAATTTAACTTTATACCACAACGACAATTGTCGTCAATTTGTAAACAATATACGGTGCGAAAAGGTGGGAAAAAGAAAGTATTCGTAGGTGGGATACGTAGGTGTAGAACAAAACGGGATGAAGGAAGACGCAGGGGGGTGAAAGCGAGTCCGAGCACTCCCTATCGTCGGAAACGACGATTTGTCAGGGAAGCTCGTTCGTCCAACAAGAGATAACACCCAACTTTCAGAGACGTTTTGAAGAACGAACATCCGTGAGCTGGCGGCTAACAAATGCGCTTTGCTCGTGGACCGCGTCTGGGACCACTTTGTTATGATTACAAATAGTCGTTTGCTCGGTGAACGTGCATGACAAGTGCGAGTTAGGTATAAAATGTGACGAATTCTAGCGGAGCAAACTGAACAAGTAAAAATATGAAACCCACTATTTTTTCGAATATTTTACTATACAGTGCATGACGTAGAATAATTCGAAACGGTAGATAAAATAGGGATAAACGATAGCTATGTTAGATTTTTTGAAATAAAATTCCTCTGGATAATAT
>NW_017100404.1:3028397-3045258 GCF_001263275.1 Habropoda laboriosa | reverse complement strand
GAATAATATTTTTCTTCGAATTCAATTTTTATTAATTTAAACAAATTTCATTCACAATTTGCAAATACCTAATTATAGCATTCCACGTTTCTCACTCGATTTGCATAAACGTATTCATTTTTGCCTGTCAGTATTCCGCCAAGTACGCTGAATTAATTTAGCGAATTTTTCAAAATTTTATTAAATTCGACGAAAAAAAAGAAATATCGGTAATTTCTGTCTTTATTATTCAAGCTCCCGGTTACCGAAAAACAAAGCATCATTCTTCGTCGTACTCGCATAGCAGTTTCGCGGTTCTTTGGAGGGTAAACACCGGTGAAAATTCGAATTAACGCGTGTTTTCCGCGCTTTTGCGAAAAATTTATACGCGACGACCGCTTGAACGCGAACAATCGCGACCGTTCAGTTCATTTTTTCCTCTCTCCGCGCGCGTGCAACGTGTCGGCGGATGCATTGAAATAACACAATATCATTGCGCTTGTTCGAAACGCGTTCGAAATTACAGTTCGACTTCGCGTTTGTAAATAGTCAGTAGCGGATTCGAATCGCGGTAATGCAACGCTTTGTTTTTAACCTTAAATGCGTTCATTGTTTTCCCCTGTCTCTTTGTTTCCATACGTACTCACACGCACACGTACACACAGGCACGCGTGTACACTCGTACAAAGCGTCTGGCATTAATAATACGGGGAACGCATTCTAACCATTTCTATTCCAAGTACAAAATTAAAAGGATTGAAAACGCACGGGAGTATATTTAGAAGACAAACATTCATACGTAGCACGTGCATGCAATCTCGTGAGTTTAACTCTTCATACAGAACGTACCGGCCACTGATCGGTCGGTTCCATGATCCTCTTTTAAATGTTTAATCATAATTACTCGATATTTACTCGAGTGCATTAGTTAACTAGGCGAGCTTTGTTTTGGCTCATCCCCCTCCGCCATGGTTTTAACCCTTGCACTGGACGAGAGAAAGAATTAGGATGAAGTTAGTATGTGAGTGGACATGAAGGACGTGTTTTAAGAATCCTTGTGGAAGTGATACTTGAAAAATATTGAATTTGGTCGAATAGATTGATATTTTCTTCTTCTTTTTTTTTTTTAATATGAAATGAGATATTACAGTTGTAAGGAAAGGAAATGGATTAGGGATTATTTTTGAATACTTCGGATAATGTTTAGAGTGAATCGGTAGTTTTTGAAATATTACAATTATTTATTTGAAATTTATGGAATATTTAGCGTTTTTAGCAAATATAATTGTATACATCGTTCAAAATAGGAGTAGCCTCGCTTCGCGCATGGGGCGTGCCTAAGGAAGGCAGGGCTAAAACGTCCAAACCCCCACTTAACCGCCCACGTTTTTTCCCGTCTTACCCTCTGCTACGCTCTCCGTCTACCGTTCCAGGCGTGACACACGGTGATATAATTAATTCTCTATTTACTTTTGTATTGTTCTCTTTTTGGTCTTATTGCTGCTATCGTTAAAAGAATGTTTCTTACGACCACATGATGAATTTGAAGATCTAATCTGATTTTCTTCCATACCGTTTTGTAATTCTTCAAATTTTACTTCTTTTTCTAATCATGCGACACTCTATGCGTTAAAAATCGTTCTTTTGTCGGATTGCTTCCCGCCTACCTTTCAGTAAGTTTGCAGTTGCAATGCATAATTTTATCTCTAAAAATCTTTAATATTTCTTCTGCAACGTTCTCTGTATTAAAGTAGTTGAGTACAAACGAATAAGCCGAGACCTTTAACTCAAAAATCAAACTTTCTTATTCTTGATTTGTAGCGAATGAAACTTTTACCAACATATTTGTAAAATGTGTAATTTGACATTTTTCAGATTAAAATGATAGCAAACACGATTTCATTTGGAGCATATTTGCTTCCTTAAAAAGTGATAATAAGTAATAACATCGTCGCGCAACATTGTGGCCAACGCGTTATCGGGCTAGCAACTTTGTTGCCGGGAGTCTCTCCCGAAAATTGCACATTGTTGCAAACGCGTGCTGGGTTTGCAACTTTGTTGTCCCGAAAGTCGCTCCCGAAAATTGCACAATGTTGCAAACGCGTTCTGGGTTTGCAACTTTGTTGCCTACGAAAATCGCACATTGTTGCACGACGCCCCGTTTTGCAACAATGTGCAATTTTCGGGAGCTGCTTTCGACAACAAAGTGGCAAACGCGATTATTCTTTTGCAACTTTGCAGCCGAACGCCGCTCCCGAAAATCGCACATTGTTGCAAACGCGTGCTGGGTTTGCAACTATGTTGTCACAAAAATTGGCACATTGTTGCACGACGCCCCGTTTTGCAACAATGTGCAATTTTCGGGAGCGGTACGCGACAACAAAGTTGCAAGCGCGATCCCTCCGTTATGCAACCTTGTTGCAGCGAATCGCTCCCGAAAATTGCACATTGTTGCAAAACGGCGCGTCGTGCAACAATGTGTCGATTTTTGTGGCAACAAAGTTGCAAACCCAGCACGCGTTTGCAACAATGTGCAATTTTCGGGAGCGAGTTTCGGCAACAAAGTTGCAAACCCAGCACGCGTTTGCAACAATGTGCAATTTTCGGGAGCGAGTTTCGGCAACAAAGTTGCAAACCCAGCACGCGTTTGCAACAATGTGCAATTTTCGGGAGCGAGTTTCGGCAACAAAGTTGCAAACCCAGCACGCGTTTGCAACAATGTGCAATTTTCGGGAGCGAGTTTCGGCAACAAAGTTGCAAACCCAGCACGCGTTTGCAACAATGTGCAATTTTCGGGAGCGAGTTTCGGCAACAAAGTTGCAAACCCAGCACGCGTTTGCAACAATGTGCAATTTTCGGGAGCGAGTTTCGGCAACAAAGTTGCAAACCCAGCACGCGTTTGCAACAATGTGCAATTTTCGGGAGCGAGTTTCGGCAACAAAGTTGCAAACCCAGCACGCGTTTGCAACAATGTGCAATTTTCGGGAGCGAGTTTCGGCAACAAAGTTGCAAACCCAGCACGCGTTTGCAACAATGTGCAATTTTCGGGAGCGAGTTTCGGCAACAAAGTTGCAAACCCAGCACGCGTTTGCAACAATGTGCAATTTTCGGGAGCGAGTTTCGGCAACAAAGTTGCAAACCCAGCACGCGTTTGCAACAATGTGCAATTTTCGGGAGCGAGTTTCGGCAACAAAGTTGCAAACCCAGCACGCGTTTGCAACATTGTGCAATTTTCGGGAGCGATTCGCTGCAACAAGGTTGCATAACGGAGGGATCGCGCTTGCAACTTTGTTGCTGAAAGCCTCTCCCGACAATTGCACATTGTTGCAAAACGGCGCGTCGTGCAACAATGTGTCGATTTTTGTGACAACAAAGTTGCAAACCCAGCACGCGTTTGCAACATTGTGCAATTTTCGGGAGCGAGTTTCGGCAACAAAGTTGCAAACCCAGAACACGTTTGCAACAATATGCAATTTTCGGGAGCGATTCGCTGTAACAAATTTGCAGAACTGTGAGATCGCGCTTGCAACTTTGTTGCTGAAAGCCTCTCCCGAAAATTGCACATTGTTGCAAAACGGCGCGTCGTGCAACAATGTGTCGATTTTTGTGACAACAAAGTTGCAAACCCAGCGCGCGTTTGCAACATTGTGCAATTTTCGGGAGCGACATTCGGCAACAAAGTTGCAAACCCAGAACACGTTTGCAACAATATGCAATTTTCGGGAGCGATTTGGTGCAACAATGTTGCAAACTCGATAACACGTTTTCCACAAGGTGCATTCATGTATAATACGAGTTAACGATGTTAAAAGCGAGAATGACGCTAGTAACAATGTTAGATTGTAGCGTAGTGCTTGTAATAATGTTTGCGTTCGAAATAACGCTTGTAATAATGTTGCAATCAGGAATAGAGATTCCATCAATGTTAGTGTTCAGATATAACGGTTCAAGCAATGTTGCTTGTAATAATGTTTGCGTTCGAAATAACGCTTGTAATAATGTTGCAATCAGGAATAGAGATTCCAACAATGTTAGTGTTCAGATATAACGGTTCAAGCAATGTTGCATTCAAAAGTAACGTGTACAACAATGTTTTGCATTCGAAATAGTGCTTCCATCGATGTTGCATTCGAGAATAGAGACTGCAACAATGTGTGCATTTAAGTTTCAAAGATGTACAGTGAAATGAAAGTATCTTGCTACTTAAAAGTCACCGTTCAACAGTATAAAAGTTCTTTTCCTGCTACTGCAACCGTGTCCCACACCTCGATCAATTTGCAACCGCAACTCACACGGGGACAAAGGCCCCGCGCAAACAAAACATCATTATACATTCTCAACATATTTCTCCACCCCTATAAATAACCCCTCTATGTAGATGCACTTCTTGAGAAAATAGCGATGTCTTAATCATCGTTAATGTGTCTTCACTTCATTTGATGTTATCTTTTCTTTTTTTTACCATGTTGTTAATTAAAACATTCCCAGGAAAAATAAATGAATCATGAATTATTTGTCAGTGCTTCATATAACGTTTGAAGTTTGTCAATATATTTTGGAATATCACTTACTAATTTGGAATATATAGAGTATATAGCTTTTCTGCAAAGTGCAATTATATTGTTGCAATAAAAAATGCACTTGTTGAGAAAATATCAATCCTCAATTCTTAATTTATTTTTCAATTGAATTTAAACAAATTGTTACCACAAAATACGTATTTTCCTTTTAACTCTTTACATACTTCTACCTAAATTGCGTAACCAATTTCCACGTAATAAGAACCGCGTTTCAATAAAATAACGAACATTCATAAAGGAATGTACTATATACCATTTAAAAGATTGACCGAACAGGAAAATTCCGTCGGAATTATACAGTGAATATTAAATATCGCTGGAACAATTCGCCATGATTTGATTATGTAACGCAACAATTAGTGGGCAGCGAGGAAATATGTACCTTGCAGGGGATCGTTGCCGGTAGAAAAAAAAACGCGGGACGCGAGTGGAAAACAACCGGCGACTGATTACAGCGATGACAAATGGCAGCGTGGGAAATACGAAATGAAGGTTTAATAAGGTATGAGTCGGATCGGGAACGGTCGCCCGCCACATTCCCTGCGCTAATTAACAAATCCAATTTTAATCGACGCTCCAATTCGCGCTCGCCACCACCCCCTGTAGGTGTCCCACGGTCGGTACTCGTTCCGCCTGTGTAAAAGTGATTAGTGGCCGTCCCCGTGGCGAAATTATTTCGCGTCAGCTGGATCCGCGCTGCCTTTTTCCTCTTTCCACTTTCGAAAATGTAGCTACAACCGAGTATGAGATGTTTGCTCCATGAAAAACCCACTGTGCGTTGCGAGTGTGTTCTGGAAAGTGGAATTTTTCGACGCGGAGCAAGCAATAGAAGCGTTTTCTTTCTAGTTTTACCGCAAAACTTTGGGAAATATTGTTATGGGAATTTTTGGATTTTTGATATTGTCGTTTTTGGACGTTGAACGATTAACATGGAGTTCTTTGTCTTACCGTCTTCTTCAAGTTCTACATTTTCTGTGTTTTTCACACTTGAAGCGCCGGCTACTTTATTGGAAACTTGAGTTAAAGCGCCGCAATATTGGCGAGTTTTGTAGAAACACGGACTTTTACAAAATAAAATAAAATAATTCTTGCGAAACAGGAAATTTCTATCGAAAAATTTGACACGCTGCTTATTACAGGCACAGCGACGATTTTTAATGATATAAATATTGACCCACTTGCTGTTCAACAGATATAATATTTGTGTCCAGCGCTTAAAGTGTTAGTTGTACCAATTCCACTTGCGACTAAAAATTAATTTTTCTAAATTCACTATAACAATCTTAGCGTACAAAACATTTTCTATAGGAATTTTTCAATTATTCCACATACTAAATATATCAACAATCTTAAACCTAACACGAGAAAGCATAACAGCTCAACTAATTATACCCACAACTTAAAACTAACTTCTACCTCTCGATCCTACATTAACATTATACTCTGAAATTACATTCACGTTAATTACCTAACATATCCGTATCACACGTTCGACACTATTGATAACTATCCTCGTACAATCCGCCAACTACCTCTCACACCCCCCTCAAATGAATAAATAAATTACAACAGAGCAATTACAAGAAGAAAAAAGAGAAATGAAAAAATCAACAAAAGCATGTCCAATAAATCTCTCCTTTCTCGTCAGTTGTCCGGAGTTTTTTCGACTGGCTGCCAGTGGTAATAACCAAAACGCCTGGACGAGGTACCGAGAGAGAAAGATGGAAAGAGAGAGAGATAGTATTGAATGGCCAGCCTTTCCGCGATCACACCCGAATAATTCAGAAAACCGAGTCCGAGGATCGGTCGGGAAGCGATGACACGAATGGCATGTCGGGCGTGTCCGTGGGTAACCCAATGGGACCCGTCGCTTAATTAAAAATCGTGAAATCCGGCCCTCGTTCTGTCCCTTTGTTACCGCTCTCGTCATTCGTCGTTCCGTCGAGTAGAAAAAAATGTACAGGCGTCTACGGTTTTTCCATAGTGTGTCGTTGAAAAACGATCAGCAAGCGCGGGGGACAACCATTGCTCGCATCCGCCATTCTTTCGTTTGTACGCGTTCGCGCGCGCTCTTTTCCCTCGTACTGTCTGCCGGTATTGCCCCTTTTCTTTTTTCCTCTCGTTGTCTTCCTCGTTTTTCCTTCCCTCTTTCTCTGTCTCGCTTTTTTCATCTTTTTATTTTATACCATGCGAAGCATTCTGCCTGAATTTATCGTCTGTATATTATTCCTCCCTGGATTCAGTAATTGAGGGACGATGCGGTAGGAATTCGATATTTTCGAAGGGAATTAGGATTCGAGTGCTTCCGTACTGAGTATAGGTGTATTTCTAAGGAAATTGTTTATTGATGAGTGGTGGTAGGTTGGGTGGGAAAATCGTGACAGCTTTCGGTAGGTAGTGTTGGAGAAATAAAACTGTGAAATATTCTCAAAAAATTAGTACTTCGTGTGTCTTTGGAAAGTCTGTTTGTTGTAATCATTAATTTCTTCTAACATCGACATAGGAGATATTAGGAAATAATTGTAAAAATTTCAGATCACTATTAATTCAGGACATATTCGGTATATTAAGAGAAAAAAGAAAGGTTACTATCACTAATTCAACCAATTAAACAAACTATTACTCATGCAAGAGCTCGAAAGTATAGTCGATGGAATCAGTACAGTGAAGATCGTGAAATGGGTCAAACGCCAAACAGCAATTGGAGGGAGATAACGAGTTCAGGTCAACTCTGAATTGCAGTATAATATTCAAAAAAATTATCTTTGCCTTAATTCCTGACAATCACAGCTTAACTTTCACCAACATCGAAATTACTATTGAATAGAACATCAGTATCTTACTTAACACCTCAATTTACCTCCTCGCTGTATCGCTTCGACCAACTATACCTCTCAAACCTACACTCACTCCATACAATCAAATTTTCCAATAAACCCAAAAAATACCTGTACAAGACAATTTTTTCCGTCTCCCTGCAACAAGAAAAAAGAAATATTCCGCACGATTCAAAGCTATTCAGTGTAATCGCGTTTTCCATCGTCGAAGGTTCGATCTCGAAAAATTGGCAATAATACTCAGCGCGCGCACACACACGCTGCGAGATTGTTGAACTGTAAAATAGAGTGGCATGGTGAACAACGAACAGCCATAGCACAGGTGTGACGCCCCGTGTACTCGTTGGCCATAAGTTTCATTGTTCGTTCGGTGGGAGCCACACGCGTTTCGTGCGTTTACGCGCGTGCATGCGCGTCACGGGGCACCGATGCAACAACGCGGCGTGCACGAATTTTATGACTCGATCATTCCACGAATATTACGACGGTCGTTAACGTTCACGGCGGACGGAATTTCTCGGAGAGGGAAAAACCAGCCACCTTTCGTGTTACACGCTGATATCGAGCGAGAGAACGAGCGCGCGTTTACAGCTCACCCGTTAGATTGACACAGTGGGATAAAATGCTCGTTTTTGCGTCAAAATTGTAGAACTTTTGATAGAAATGAGATAGAGGGGTGAATCTTTCTCGAGGTTACAGCTAAGATGTTGCAGAATATGGGAAAAATATGGAAAAAATTGTACGGATATAGTTTCACCTTGAAAATCTATGTCAAAGTTGGAATTTTTCCATTGTAACGTGTTGTTTCTTTCTTTAACTTGTTATACATCGTTTCCTATAGATTTTGGTATGCAAAAGAATTCAAATTGGACCGCAGAATTTGTCTAATTCTTCAGGATTCTAAGCAACGTGCGATTCAAGTACACTTTGACAGAATTTTTTCACTTAAATCGACCAAAAGTTATAATGGCAAAATCGCAATTTTCTCCAAAAGTGTCAGATTCGACAGAGATTTTCAAAGTTCAAACTTTCTTGTGACCCCTTTTCTATATTTTCCCCTGATTCTGCAACATCTTAGCTGCAACCTCGAGAATGATTCATCCCTCTATCTCATTTCTGTCAAAAGTTCTACGATTTTGACACTAAAATTACCACTTCGTCCCACTAAGCATCAGCGGAAACGTGTTTTTCGAGTAAGCTGGAATTAACGAAGCGTTTACTGGGAACTCGTTAAGGGAGCGTCTATCGAAAATGACGATTTCCCTTAAGCAGATTCTGTTTTGTAAAAGTACACCGAGGATTGGATTCGTCGGTAGTTTTACAAAGGGTGTACAGAAATTTCAATAATCGTACAATATTCCATGAGCGTACGAAGGTATAAAAATCAAGGGAAATTCTCGAATTTTTCTTTTTTTTTCGTTACTTTTAGTTCTTTGAGGGAATTGTACGTATTTACATTGGACGAAGTAAAGTCTCGCGTGTCAGGAGGGCATAAAGCGGTGAAACGAAGTTGTTCATCTTCAAGTGCATCTTCAACCTGGATTGCTTTAATCAATTAAGGTATCTAGGTCGCCGACGAATTCTTCCTGTTTAAATCGTATTCTTTCTTTCCTCGAAAGCTGTGTGCTGTGAAGAGACTGAAAGGAAACTAAATAAGAAGTCTGATTACTATTTCCTCTATTTTGCGGATCTCTGTAAATGATTGCGTTTGGTCTTCGTTGCTGGAGATTTATACTCTGTCGAATGAATACAAACATTTATTAATTACTTCTACCCTTTTCCAAACGACTCACGGTGTATTGCTGATCCTCTTACATACAACTGGTGCATTTTTAAAATTTTAATTTTGTAGGCAATTTTTCTTTTTAAATAAAATAATAGAACCACTGCTGACGTTTTCGTTCTCCTTGCTGTGTTTCACAGAGTGCCACGTCTCCTGGTGCAAGCAACGATGGCCTCACGAAACAGCAACTGGAGCTCATTCAGCAGATTATGCAACAAACGCAACAGCAGCAGCAGCAACAACAGCAACAAACATCCGCGCAACAGCCACAGCAACAACGCAGCAATTCGTCAACCACAGTCACAGCACAGATTCAAAAAACGCAAAAACCGTCCGTCAAATCCACAACCTCGTCTGGCAACGTTTCGAATAATTCTGGAAGTTCGAATGCAACAAACAACGCAAGATCCAGCCCGAAACCTAAAGTCTGGAGTCACGTACAGGTGAGTACTGTTTTACAAACTGTCCATGTGCGTGTGTGAGTGTTGTTTTATTATTCAGCGAGTATTCGTTGGGATCGTTTATCGAAATCGAATGTTCACTTTTTTAAAAAGTTATAATCGAAAGAGAGTTAATAAAAATCGTTGAGAAATCAAGTGAGACTTCCAATTCTTCATTATTCAAATTTAAATATTTCTTAACTGCTCGAGTGAAAATTGTATAGGAAACGGACAGAAATGGTGCTTTAAAAGAATGTCCATTAAAGGGAGAATAATTGAAAAAAGCAGTGAAATACAGTAGATTTTAATTTGTTCGAATTTCTTCTTTAATGTTTATTCAGTGTTCTTCCCCAAATAAACAAACCATTCAAAGTGAAAATAATTTGAAGAAATAGTGAAAGACAGTAGGTTTAAATTTTCTCAAATCTCTCTTCTAATATCTTCTTCCCAAGGAAACTGATAAATATATTTCTGCGTATCGCTATTTTCAACTTACCGATTCGCAGAAACGCAAAGAAAATTCCTTCGAAACGTAAAATTCTGGGGACACTGTTAACATTTCCATTCCGGTATCAGGTGAAAATACCCGACGCGACAAAGAAATATCTCGTTGACCATTACTTAATAGCAACTCAACATTGTGACGCGGCGAAATGCATACATTACCCCGGGTATTTCGCCCGGGACGCGAAAGCATTTTAACGAGACAGTAGACGACGCGGTGTCTAATGATATATTTTGTCATTACAACTGATCAGCGTGACCCGTTAAAGTGCCGGTAGCTCGTGTTCACTTAAATTATGGAGGCAACCCGCGTTTGCTCGGCCTGATTCGTCTGGTGGTGCTCTTTTTCGGCGCCACACGCGATAATTTGCCAATTTGCATTAGCTCCCTTTTGCGAACTGCCGCGATAATTAATCTGTTATTCCCGCTGTGAAAAGTGGGTCCTTTCGATTTGCCTGGCTTCGAGAGCTCGATCAACGCGAATCACTGTGATCTTGTTACTCCGTTTCTTTGAACTGCGTTGACATTCAGTGACGCATTTTCGAAAAATCCCCCGTGAAAGTCGAAATCGGATAATTCTGTCGATTAACCGTAGGTCGGCTAATTGGAAACTGCGAATGAAATTTAACGGAGGATTTTTCAAAGCGGTAATCTCTTCTTTGATTACTTTATTTTAGAATTTTTAAATAAAGTAAATCGCGTAAATTCTGAAATTGGATAAAATGGATATTGCGCGCGTATTTCTGTGATTTTTCGATGAAAAGATTCGCGAGGGGAAATTTGTGGGGATTTATTGAAGATTCTCTGCAATATTTCTGACTGCTTTAGTTCGTAACTTTTGATTCGGTCTTCGGTTTGCAAATTGCTATCGCAAGTTACGAAAGAACAGCATTTTGCTTATGCGAGTCTGTGTTAAGTAAGATTTATCGTGTTTTATCAACGGTGGAATGAGATGAAAAGAATACTGGAGGAATTTACGCACTCAGCGTTGCTTTCGTGAATTTTCTTCTTTAATTAGACTTCTATCTCGTTATCAAAATGCAGAAGTATCAACTTAGAGTTATTAGCGTTTCGAAAGAGAAAAGAGAAAATTTTATGATCACGAGTAAAATTATTAAATAACTCTGTAACTTTTCATTCTAAATTATTCACTGAGGTAATTAGAAATCTGTGATTTTTTATCGATAAGAACCACCAAATTCGAACTAAGAATTTCTACTTTACACACGTGAAATTTATTCCAACTTCTGTTCTACACAAAGATAATTAGAGATCTGTAACTTTTTATCGATAAGAACCGCCAAATTCGAAGTGAAAAATTTCCACTTTACACGCGTGAAATTTATTCGAATTTTTGTTCGCTGCAATTTAGCTTTTGATTCGCCGTAAAACAAAAGCAATCGTCGTCCGTGGTGCGCGTACATTTCCCAATTGTTGATACGAGAAATACAATCGACAAACAGCGACGTTGTTGGCACAAGGAATTCAGTTTCCAGCCACCCAATCATATCCACCGTGTGCCTTGTACGTCGACTTAATCGATCTAATAGTAGTTACCCAGTTCAGTCTGGAGACAAATTGTTTACCGTTAGCTCCAATCTATTTATAAGAACAGTAAATGCTAATCGCGGTGCATTAGCGAGGATCAACACGTAATCCTTTCGCAATCTTCTTGCACTTCACTTTTCTCAGCAATATTCTACACGTTTATTGTACTATTCGTCACGTTTCACACGCGACAAAGTCAATTTACCGAGAATATTTCGTGAAATATTGAAATATAATTTTCGATAGCTTTGCAGGTCGTAAATAAAGTTTCCAAAAAATTGCAGCGTTTTTTTTTGTTTTGTTCGTTTCCTTGTTTAGTATTCTTTAGAATTTTCTATTCTAGCTGCGCGTAAAACTCAATATCTGTCGAGCATCCTGAAAACTGATTAAATTTCTAGCTTTGCTGGTATTGTTGTGCTTACGGAATTGAATACAATCCTGTTTAATTAAATTTAGATCTGCTTGTTTAGATTCTGGTTTGATTGCAGAGCAAAATTCAGCGAATACACTTCATTGAGTATTCAATAGTAGTACATTTTATTGCACTCTTTAATATAACATCAAATGAAATAGAAATGAAATGGGAAATAAAATAAAAATCAAGTTATACTTCAATTAATTTTTCCTAGGAAAAATTTCTTTACTAAAATCTCTCGCCAAATCATCAGTATTCCCCCTTAATTATTACGCGAACAATTAACCAACGAACGCATGAAAAAATCTCATTCCCAAGCACTAAGCAGCATGTGAAATTAAACGATTAATTCTTCCTAGAAAAATTTCTTTCAAACTCTCACCAAACTATCAGTATTTCCCTTTAATTATTACAGGAACAATTAATCAACACGTGCAAAAATCTCATTCCCAAGCACTAACCAGCAAATGAAATTAGATAATTAATTTTCCCCAGAAAAGTTTCTTTCAAAATCTCTCAGCAAATGATCAAAATTTTTAATTAAATCGTCACGTGAACAATTAAGCAGCAAATGAAATCAAATCCTATTTAATTTTTCCAAAAAAAAATTCCTTTCAAAATCTCTCACCAGATTATCCATATTTCCCTTTAAATCGTCACGTGAAAAATTAACCAACGAACACCTAAACAGATCTCAAACACCAGGAAATATGTCCCATCTCTGTTTTATCATGTTCTTCGCATCCGAAGCAAGGCGCCTGGTCGGTGGACCAACGGTGGAACCTTCACCACCACCTAACTTCATTACGTTAATGGCATAATAACCATTGTGGCTGGGCGGAAGGGCTTACGCGCTGAAACGTCGGCGTCCCTAAACAGAGCAAGAAGCGAGAGCTAGCCCCCGAAATCGATCGAATCGCCATTAATATGTATGAGACCTTTGTCGATAGAACGACAGAGGAGGTGGATGAACGCGCCTCGCCGTCATAGTAGGGCCGGGAGACGAAGAAAATCGCTGGAATCGTCGTTACTCGACGAAGACGAGATGGGGACCTGCTCGTAATTGGCCAGGAATTCGTGGACGAACGGATTCTAAAGGACTTTCGGCTCGCTTTCGTCCGTGAGACGGAGAAACAATCGACGCGGCCGGGGATCCGCTCGAGCTTTATTCCCATTCCGCGAGATCAAAGGACGAACCATCGCTTCGGGGATAAATAATTTCACCTGCAGATCGATTCCAAGTGTTCTTAATGACGAAGAACTTGTGAATAGGGGTTTTCGTGTGTTTTTTTTTTTTTTGGTTCTTTTTTGGGAAGGGAGGGTTGTCTTTGAAAGGTTAAGTGGAAATTGGATGACTCGTTATTGATCTGGGTCACTGATCGATTTCCGATAAGGCTAGATTTTTTAGAAGTGTACAGGGAAAAATTTTTGGCAAGGTAGCTGAATAGAAATTGAAGACTATTTCAATGGAAATATTTTGGTTAAATTTGAATTGCAATAATATATAATAATTTGTAATAATTCATCTTGGAAAGTCTAAAACGCCCACAAAGTCTTAAACTTTAGCTATTCTTTTTGTAAAATAATTTACATAGGCTGGGAATAATCAGTTTTAGTGTCAAAAATTATTAGACACCCTGTGTATTCTTTTCAATTTAAATTAAATTAAACCTTCTAACAATTTAGGCTACTTAGAATTAATATAGTAGAAAATTCAAGTAAATTCTAAGTGTAACGTTATCAAATTTCTGCTCCCTTCCCCTTTCTCATTCCCCAAAAATTGTCACGTTTTAAACTTCAACTCTTTTTTCATAAAATAATTTACGTAGACTGGGAATAATCAATTTTAATGGCAAAAAGAATTACACACCGTATTTATTCTTTTTAATCGGAATTAAATTAAACCTTCCAACAATTTAGGCTACCCGCAGTTAACATACACATACCAAGCAAATTCTAAGCGTAACGTTATCAAATTTCTGCTCCCTTCCCCCTCCGTTCCCTCAAAAAATTATCACGTCGCGTGTAACACACACTTGACACTCCGAACCGTGGGAAAAAAAAACCCACCAATCACCCTTAAACCCACAGCCGCCGTCAATTCCGCACCGTACGTTTCTCCTTTCTTCCGGCGAATGAATCGTTCAAGCGGGCGTTACACGCCGTTCGGAAAAAAGGATCGATCGCCGGTAAATTATATCGAACCCGGGGTCGGTTCACGGTGGTTTGTAGATGGAAAAATGGCGCGCGTGTACCAATCGGCTGCTCTAATTCCGCCGGAAATAGCCGTGGCCGAGACGAGGCGGTGATTTAAAGCGGGTTCGGCCTAAAACATTAGCCAGGCTTCGGAGGGAAAGTGAAAGAGTAAACACGACGGCCACAAATTGCAAAGGTAACGACGTGTTCTTAGTCACCGTTCCTGGCAGGCGAACTTTTCGCTGCAAATAGGTGCTTTCCTATGTCTTTGCTGCACGTGTCGGTGTGCGTGAACGAAAAGGGGTGAGCACTCTACATCGGTATTCACCGGTAAATACACACTGTGCGTGCACGTTCTCTTCGTGCGACAACCTACAGTCACGCGACGTTTCGAGCTTTACACGCTCGGTTTAACCGAGGCCCTCGTCGACGACAAGTCCGCGATATCTTTGCTCCAGCTTTTTCCTATCGCGAGCGTCGATAGAGCTCGATTTTTCGTCAGATCCGCCGTGGAACAGATTGTACGATGCTGGGGAAGATTGATGTTGCGCGTTAGAGCGAGTCATAAATCCTTGGCCACTTAGGGGAGGTCGGAGAGGTCTCTTAGCAATGTTAAATTCGCCAACTTTGGGTACCTTTTTCGCGGGAACTGGTGTAGATAGGTGCTACAAATTTTTTTTACGTGTTTTTTGGACCCTTTTCTCTGTGGTTTGTGTGTTGGAATTGGAAAATGTCAGTTCGGAAGGAAAATGTGATTTTTCAACCCTTTATTCGGCCACCGAAGCACTTGTATCACACGAGAGAGAGATATAAAAATGAAACCACGTATTATTATGTATTTTAAGTATTTGTAAAGTTGGGAAAGAAATAATTCACCCCTTTTCTTCGTATTTTATGTGTTAAAGTTGAAAAATATCACTTTGGAAGGAAAATACAATTTTTTTTTAAATTCCACTGTTTCAACCCTTTGCTCAGCCACCAAAGCACTCGTATCACACGAGAGAGAAATATAAAATATAATTTTCACATAAAACGAAACCACGCATTATTCTGTCAAGCATATGTAAAGTTAAAAAATAATATTCTGTGTTTATCGTTAGTTTTCGTTCAACGCAAATTAACTCCGATCAACTGTGCACCATGTCTAATCTAAATACGATCGCGAAAAGTTAACATAAGTCCTATAATATACGAAATCTTCCCTGGAACCGAGATTTATTCAAAATTTGCCAAAGGTTCGTTTCACTTGAGACGTCCGAAACGACATAGCCGCGCTAAATTTTCTCCGCTTCCGTACGCTCGACTCCCCGAACCCTAATTTCAAACAGCGAAACCGCAGAATTCGACTCTCGGCGGATGATCGCGATGGGAAATTTTATAGATCCGTCCGGTGTACGAGGCGCGAGCTGGCAATTTTCTGACACAATTTCAGGGGGCACAATGGCCCGCGAAAGCGAGAAGAGAAGGAAAAGGAGATCTGGAATCGGGAAGGATTTGCAATCACAAGTAACTCGCTCTCCCAGATTCCCTCCCCTTCTTCGTGCTCGAATTCGAAAAGCACCTGCCCCGACTCTTTTCAATCGCGTTGCGCACGGGGCACAGCTGCGAACCTAACTCTTGGACGTCGAGGAATATTAATAAAGAACCGAGGTAGAGGAGGAACAGTCGTCTCGAAAATTATTCCACCGCGGCGATTTTCCATCTACGAAGGGGAGAGAGAGAGAGAGAGGGCTGTTCCTCGATTATCTTAAATGGTTTCCACGGCGAGGCCTCGAGTCGACGATCTCCGATCGATAGGACTCGAATCGAGGCAATAACAGTTACAAGTCCCGAACGACGCTCGATTTCGATTCGCCAGTTCCGCGCAGACGTTTCACCAATGTGTCGACTGCGTTAACTCGCCTTCGTTAGGTTTACGGGCGTAATGTCTGATAATTGAGGGGACGAGCTTGAGTCTGTGGAACGTGTGGGAAGATTGTGTTGGGAATTGTTCGAATTGACGGTAATAATGAAATTTATGCTGACGGTAAATGTCAGACTGATGATATGACGAAGGAGGAATAGCTTTTTGAAGAAAGTTTCATTTAGGGTAGATTTAGAGAATCAACCCTTTGTTTTGTGGTCTCTTAATGGAATTTGTATTTGGTAATAGTCGGTGTTAAATTGAAGCTGAAATTGGAAAAAATCCAACTTTTCTTTTGCCACATTTCGACCACAATACGCACCACGACTGTGACTCGTTATCACAAGACAAAGGGTTAAAGCGCAAAGATTAATTCCGGATGAAACTACGAAAGAATTCCTAGAATATTTACATAAAATATACCAAAACACTTGATTTTTACACCTTCTTGGCACGAGTTTGTCTATAAAGATGAAGTCTGCTGCTTCCTGCTAAAAGAACATCCCCAAAATTAGGTCACACGATTACAAATCTACATCTTCCAGATAACCTACCCCAGTTTCACCCATGCTCCCGAAGAAACGAATTAAAATCGAGAAGAAAGAGAACCTCTTCCTCTTCAATTCGGTCCAGCTTCCTTAAAAATCCCTTATCGGAACCATTAAACCAGACTATT
>NW_017100404.1:3024871-3028373 GCF_001263275.1 Habropoda laboriosa | reverse complement strand
GGCTTCGTCGCTCCAACATTTACATCAACCATCGAAGCTTTGCAAGTAACACAACAACGAACAAAAAGTCGTAAAATCACGTTCGCAGGAAGAATGTCGAGTATCAAAGAACGATAACGGTGGAAAAGGAAAACGCCAAGAGAGAAGAGGAGGGAGACCACTTCGTTGGTAAGGGAGAGAAGGAGATGCAGCTTGGCGATCGTTCGGTTGCGTTAATATGTATGCACTCTGCTCGGCCATCGTGGAGAGGATAGGTCAGAGGCTCCGCAAAGTTTCACTTGTAAATAGTGCTCCGGTAATAATAATAAATATAACGGAATGGCGGACGTGCCGGCGAATAAACTCGTGGAACGAATCGGTGACACGGCCGAGCTGGCGCGGCCCAGCTACGGTTCGTCGTTTTACCATGGCCTAGGCTATAAGACAGAGGTTGTAACGAGAGTATGGATTAAATTAATATGATTCGGTACGCGCTCTTGGACACGCCCCGGCATAATAATGAAGGGATCGAGGGGATTCGGCCTGTACGTCCGACGGCTTTATCTTTATGGAGCTGCCCGAGAGATTCGTATTTGCCAGGCCTCGTCCCTTTCATCTGGATGATTTCGCGTTACCGAATTGAGTTGGTTAGTGCATCGCAAATGCACTTCCGCGTTTCGGTGATTTAGGTTAGGCGTTTTCTGGGCGAATTCTTCGGTTTCTTTTTTTGTCGTGGAACAGTGGTGCGAGTGAAGTTCGGGTGTTCGTCTTGGAGGAAGGTTTTAGGGGTTGAAAATTCATTTTTTATTGGGTACTGTGAGAAATTATTGTTCTCAAGGTATTGCAGTTTTATGCAAATTTCGTTAAATTGCAAATTCTTCTGTATAGTATACAAGTGAAATTATAGATTTTTTTAACTTAGAATTTTAAATGAACATGGAATAATTTTCTTTTAACACATTAGCGTCGGATGACGCGCATGTGTGTCGTTCAGGTTTTTGACTTGAGTCCGGATGACGCGGAGATGCGTCATTGAGGTATTGAAATATCTGACTGAAAATAAATAGTTAAATTTCTCTTCAGAAACGTCATAATAGTTTTACCACTTTCCTCGAAATTTCTTTGAGAAATATTAATTAGTTACAAAGTTGTAGCAAGTTTTTCCGACGAAACGCGATTGGAAGAAAAAACACGAAATCCCCCTAATGTGTCAACTAACAAAATTATTGTACCATAGTTGCGTAGCATGAAAATTATTACCGCAAAATACATATTTGATCGATTTCATGAAACATTTTCAATTTTTTAAGGGATGAAAAGTTCTTCATTCTATAAATCGAATTCGTTAGAATTTGAATATCGGTCTGAATCTTCGACTTCCAGAACCTCGCAGCAGAGTTGCAGTTTTCCTAATAATTTCTTTCGTAGTAGAATACAGGAAGACGTTACTTCGAAGTAGAATTACGAGAAAAAATGTGGCGGAAAATATAAAATCTTGGATACCGTTGAGAGAGAGAGAGAGATGTAAAAAAGATATATACATGTATGTATGTATATATTCCACAAGTTTCCTCGCAAATAGTCAGAAACAGTTACAGTTATAAAGCACGCTTTCCGCGATACACGACGAGTTTATTCAGCGGAAAGAGGGCAGTCAGCTGCGAATGAACTGTAACTTTATGTACACGTACGTTTTACGAGCCTCTGCTATGTTGAAGTATATAAAAATTCCGAGAAAATTGTCAGGTCGTTGGCACACATCGATATGCGCCAATTTACGCAAACGCGTATTCATTTTTCCAAACAAAATTCCATCAGTTGCTCTTACAAAATTAGCCGAATTTCTTCAATACTTTCAGCAAATACCTTTCGTCCGATATTGTTACACATTTTGTAACAATGTTCAGCGTTAATTATTTCAATCACTTTCGATTCAATATTTTGGATATTTTACTGCTCAAGAATATTCCGGCAAATATCAGTTATGCAATTGATACGTTAACGCAGATCGTGAAATTTGGTACATTTAGTAAAGAATCGCGACAGATTTCTGTTACATTTACGATCTTTTCCATTCACCAGAAATATATCGAATTCGCGTGCTCGAGCAAAGGGCAGATGTAATTTCAATCTGAAGTTGAAATAATGCCAAAGCACGGTTGAAATGATACGTGTAGCACGTTGCAAATTTGTACTCGTGGAACTTTGCAGCGAAACTTTTGCGAATGTTGCTTCAATGAACTACATTTAGCGTAGTTGTGTGTTTTGCTTTGCAACGCGCCGGTACTTCCTACGCTTCACCACCAGAGGGACAGAGTAACTGGCGAAACATCAACCTCTCTCGCAAGTACTCGCTCGCGTTTCTGTTCGTACAAATGCCACCGCTATACCGAGCCTAAACGTTCTTCCTCGTGTTAAACGGTTTCGATTTGTTATTTCGAGGTATCGGATCGCGACACCTGCTGAATTTCAAGCGAATTTGAACGATTATTGCGCAATTAGTAACCTTAACCTAACCTAAAAAGAAGTGATTCAACCTGGAATTTCGTAATGTAACGAAATGTAACATTGTTGCTGTACGAACATGTGAACTGCAGTGTGAAAAATGGAACTCGCGCGCTAGACCAGAATACACACTTAAGTTTCAATAGAGGTGTAACAAATCATTAGTAATTTCCAATCATTGGTAATCAGTAGACTGCGGATTTTCATGCATTTATGGAAAATTTGAAGGCGCAAAAATATGCAGAATGCATATAACAAATAAAAATATATAATATCCTTCTATTTCTCAATTACACCCCCAAAAATACAAATTTTCATAAAAATCTGCAGTCTGCTAATTACCAATTTTTCTCCACCAATTCGTCACAACGCTCACGGAAATCTTGACAATTACCAAAATTCCCACTGAAACATTAAGAAGCTCAGATCCTCCTCAAAAACACAGCTAATCTCTCCAGAACCTCCATCCCCGAAAAATCGATCCAAAAGAAGCAACTACTTGCTACCATGGAACAACAGCCTCGCATGCGAACCATATAAATCTCATTCAAATCCAATAGCACCGAACATCTGAATATTTTCGAAACACGGTGCGCGTAAAGATGGAAAGTGTGATACTCCCGGCAAAATATCGAGCAGTTTCGATCATCCGGAAACGGAACAGAGGGTGGGCGGGTGCGGGCGAGTGTCTCGCTGGCGAATAAGAATTACGACGGGTCGTTAGGTTGGCAGAAAGAGAGAGAGAGAGAGAAAACGGGGGAACAGAGTTTGGTAGCGTGTTCCCCCGACAGGATAGAACGGAACGGAAGGGGAATAGGAGCGGTTCCGGTGTGCCGCGGTCGTTTGCACTATCGTAAGTTTATGTCGTCGGTTACAGGCTAACCTCTGCCAGCCTCTCGCGCCCTTTTATACGACACGATAGTTTCATCGCGAAACAGCCAGCGTTCGCATCTGTTGCCTTTCCCATTACCGTGCGAACATATACCAGCCCATTTGCTGCCCGGTAAACTCAAGTGCG
>NW_017100404.1:3001878-3024846 GCF_001263275.1 Habropoda laboriosa | reverse complement strand
CTTCTCCTCGTCACTGCTTCTACCATGTCCCCTTCTTTTTCTCCTCTCGGTCCTCTTGTTTGTTTCCGCTTCTTCTTCTTTTTCACATTTTTCTTTCTCTCGTCGTTCCTCATCTCTACGTTCTCTTTTGCACTCTTTTTCTCTCGCGTTTCTAACTTCTTTCTCTCGTCTTCTTCTTCTCCTCGTTGTTGTTTTTCTCGATGATACGCGACACGACGCCCGTTCACGCGACTCGACCAGACGAATTGTGTTCGCCCTTTTGATCGACCACTCGAAAGCGACACCGCGGCTGTGTAAATTACGCCGCGTGTTTGTAGTAGCGATACGATGCGGTCCGCACGCGTGTCTGCCGATTTTTTCGCACGGCCTGCGGTCACCGCGAATCGAACGGATTAGAGGCGCGGTGACATCGGTGTTCGGTGCGATGAGGAAATTTTGGAGCGGTGTTTTCGAGAGTTTCGTGGCTTCAGAAGGTTTACTCAGTTGTTGAAGTAACGCTGTTTCGATTTTTACGTTTATTGTGAAATAAATGTTAATCTCTTCAGGAATGAAAAGTTTAGTTCATTTCTAAACTGAAGAATTTGAATGAATTAAACAGAGAAGAAAATGGAAAAATTAACAATTTCTTCGAAATCGTAAATAAATAAACATTATACAATCATCGATATTTCAATATTTATATTGATATTTATATCAATATTTCATAATTAAATATAGGAAATTGATACAAATTTGAGAAATGTAGAAAATGATAGATAACGAATATCGAAGAACTAATGCGTATTGCATAATATGTACACTGCAGTTTATAACTATTAGGACACCCGTTATGTTCGTACAGAAAATAGTACGTGACTTAAACTAGATTTCTTCGTAGTACTCGTCATTTTACGAAATTTCAGGTTAAACAATTTTTTTTAATTTCAATCATTTTACAACGACCGTTCAAGTTTGTCTGACATTCAGCAAGTGTCCTGATACTTCTGAACGAAAGTGTGCATCGCTATTCTCGAGTAGGTTGATCCTCTGTAACGTGATGCGGCTGGAAACTCTCATTTTATCTATTTGCTGCTACAATCCTCGCTTCTCCGATGAAAACAAATTTTCTTCTCGCGGAAAATCAAGTTGTAAAGGATTAATATTGCAACACGAACGAGATCTACCGTTACTTAGTGAATTAATGCATTCGTAATCCCTAACTGATAGCTTCCTGTACTCGAACCTTAAAAAACGATTGGACAACATCCAAGCATGTCCATAATTTCTTACAACATTGTACCCGTTTCTGCATGTTGCGACAGTCCGCGCGTACCGATAGCATCAGTCATCATCACGAGGGCCCGTTCCTCGCTTAATAACTGTCCATGCATCACAACCTCAACGACACACCGGCCACCTTCTTATAAATAGCCAGGAAAATCTAGCGAAGCTTCTGAAGGAACTTCCGAAAATAGTCGGGAGTCATTACGGTTGCTCTAAATCCGACCGGACGGAGCAAACCGTTTGCCAAGATTTCGCTAATATCTGGCCCTCTCTCCACGCTCGTATCGCGACAATTTCATCGATTCGAACGACACACTCTGTGTGTACACAGGCAAACGCACGCGTTAACTCATTGCACTCGAAGATCTCTTTGCTACAGGGAGGTGGTGAATTAGAGCTTGCTTGCTGAATCGATGAAATTTTGTAAAACTAATATAGAAATTAACGATTTTTATGTTATGCAAAAGTTTGTAACAGTTTGTGGCGGGTACGTCTTCGTCAACAAACCCTTGCCGAACCTCGTTCTATTCTTCCACGCGAACTTTCCCTTTTCCAACTCCTTCAGATTTTAGTTTCCGTCCTTTTGTCTCTCCCCGGGTTAAGACTTGCCTTGGTCCTCGAGCGGCCTAAGAAGCGCACATGTCCACATCCACTTCTATCTTTATCTATCGCTACTCCTGTCTCCCTGTCCTAACAATATAAAAACCCAGTACGCCTACACATCCGGACAGTTTTTCCTTTACCCGCCGAACCGCTGACAAGCAACAACGTAGACGATTGTATATTCTGGACAAATTGTACGCCTATGCGACCATACACTTATACTTTAATAAATTGGGGTGAAAACAGTGTAACGACGTTCCTCACCCATCTCGAGTTCATTAGTTCATGCTGTCCTGGAAAGTATCAACTTTAGGAGTTCCTCCGTGAATTCTTTACCAAGTGGTAAATCGTAAGGGGTTAACCGTTTGCACTCGAGAGGCGACTGAGAAGCGACATTGCTTACCACTTGGTAAAAAATTGATTTTACAGGTCTACAGGCCTCGCGTAATTGTCCAAACAGCGAATTGGTGTTTGAAAGAAGCAATCTTTACTGAACTGTTACAAGGCCTTGTATAATATAAAAATAAATCTGATTTGCAATTTACTCGTAGCAAAAAGATGTTCGAGTGCAAAGGGTTGCTCCTCTCGTCTTCAAAACCAACGTCACGTTTCTCGAAGCAAAAACACCGCGTGGATGGCACACAATTCCCATGTTGTTAAAAAATTCCAACTGTCTCGCCGACCGGAAGTAGCAGAAGCGATCGTTCCCTTTAAATAACCCACTATTCTCGAAACGAGTCGCAAACGAGAAACGGGTCGGTTTCTTTTTCCAAGGGGAGAGAGAGACGAAAGTGGTGGCTCGTTTGCCTCCAAGAACGAGAAACCTGGCTGAAGAACTCCTTCGGTTCTCGGTTAGACAAAACGCGGCACAACGTATCTTCTCACAGTTGGATCCAGTCGAACCGGTGTCGTCGAGCATGCACCCCGTTGCACGAAAGAATGTTCCGTCCACCCTTACGAAGAAGAGGACCCCCAGTGAATCGCGAACGACCCCCCAGCAACACTTCTTCACCCTCGTGCGACGAGAAGACCCCCCTTGGACCGGATACCGACCAATCAACGATTCCGTGTGGATTTCACGGAAGGAAATATCTCAGATTCGCCGACCAATCGCGTGTACCTATGAAGCGTTCCTTCGAGAACGTTGCACGGATACGGAGATGGCCTTGAAAAATTGTCGAACACGTGCGTGCTCTTCTCTCTCCTTTACGAATTTTATCGGTGGCTTCGAACTTGAAAATCTGGACCGGCAGCTGCTCGCTTTCGCGCCTTTTTCCTTCTTTTTCTTCTAAGCTTCGTGTCTTTTGTCTTCCTCCAGCGTTGCAACGATGTTGGTTGTTTCTGGTCGAGATGGAACGTTGGTGAGATTTTTTAAAGAGACACCATAGGCTTCCTGTTCTCAACTCTTCCGCGATTGATCGCGAGAGGCGATTTAAATTTTAAACCGAAACGAACATGCTAATGGCTGCCGTAGCCCGGTTTCTTTCCTTTCTTCTCTTGTGCTTGGATTCCCTTTTTCTCTGTAGGTCACGGGGGACCGTTGGTATTCTGCCGGGGTTCCAGTCGATGAACGCGTGTCTTATACCCTTGGTACGGATCGTTTCTGCGTTTTCTGGGCCGCCCGCGGAATTTCCATCCTTACGTCGAAACGTATAGGTGTACGTGTCCCGGGGGTAATCGCGATTTCTGCGACGTGGCTGGAAAATGCTGTTTTTTCTGGGGATTCTTTCTGACCGCTTTACCGATTTCGTGTCTTGAGGAAGCGTTGCGTTCTTCCACTGTGGGATTTGGTGGGTTCTTCGGTTTCGTTGATTTAAGGAACAATTTATAGATTAATTGATCTGCAAAGTGTTCTGCAAACTCTGGATGACTTCGATCGTAGAACAGATGTTAGATTGAATTTCAATTGTTTCTGTGTTGATTACACTGCTCGATATTGGTGTCAAACATTAAAACCTCGAATTATCGGTGTTATCAGACATTCTGGTGAGTCGTGTAAATTCATGGAAATGTGTGAAGTAACAGTTAATATGGATTTCTGTTTCAATGTAATACGTATACCCTAAGCTAACAAATAATTATATAAGATACTACATAAGATTCTAGATAAGAAGACAAGAAAGCAACTGAAACAAGAGCAGAAAAAAAATAGAATTAACAAAATGTTTACTATTTTGCCACGAGTTCGAATACACTGTATGATAGTGTGGGGTTTTTGGTACGAAAGAGTGAATGTAGGGAGAGATGAGGAATGGCCTGGAAAGGAAGAACGAACGAAAGACGGTCGTGCGTGGCGCATTTGTTTAAACAATAACATGGGTTATCAAGCCGATCGCGACGTGTGTGAGTGTGTGTGAATGCGTGTGTTCGAGAAGAAGAGGACGGTGTGTGTGTTTGACCAGCGAACGAGAAGCGTCGAACCGTAAATATTAAGGGAGCGAATTACATTTTCTGGGACAAATAAAGATAGTATCAGTGAAGAGCACCGGCGACGCTTGGGGTACTTTTAATTTAATATACATAAAAAGTAATCAACAAAATCCCACAATGGTAAATAATTAGATGAGACATTACGCGAGGTTCTCAAATGATAAAGTAAGAAGGCAAGAAATGACACGAAACGAGAGAAAGCAAAAATAAAGGAAAGATAGAATTAAAGTTTATCGTGTTCGACAGAACTTGTACATTTTTAGCCCCACTTATCGTCTCGATTTCACCGAGCCAATCGTCTCGCCGATCGAGCGAATTATTTCTGAACTCTGCGCGAAGCTCGCGGAGCGGCGAAGAAGCCGGCGTGCTCCTTGGATCGATCCGTCCACGAAGAGAGGAAGGGAGAAACGGAGAGAGAGAGAGAGGTTCGTGTACACGGGGAATGATCGTTAATGGAAGATGTAATTGGAAAATACTTGGCGCGCCTCCGTTCAATTCGCCTCCGTGTTTGTTTGCGATACCGTGCCAAGCCGCGGCGAGTTATTGCAAGAATCCTGCTTCTACCCGCCTCTATAATCCTCCGCGCTATAGAAACTTCCTGTTCTCCTGCCTTCGGGATCGTCCTGCACGGTTTTACGTCGTCGTCGTCGTCTGACCGAAGATCGATGGTCCCTCGCGTACACCGGATGCTCGACAGACGATTCGCCTTGCGAAATATGCGTTTTCGTGGCTACGAAAAAAAGATCGTCTCCTTCGATAATATCCGATGCAGATGATCGTCCTTTCTTTCGCCAGACATTCTTTAACTGCTTTTAAACGGTACGGTGTTCGTTTTGGATTCACTTCTCGTTTGGAAGGGTTTGCGTGGAAAAGAGGGTTGCCTTTTGTTCTTCCTGGAATTTTGATAAGTTTCCTGGAATTTTAAATGTGATTGTGCGATTACTGCGTATTGCGAGACATATTTCAGCTTGAAAGTAATTATGTTTCACGTTGTATGTTATAATAGAACACAATTATTCAAATTGGTTGCATATGTTACACAAATTGCATTCTAGATTCAAATTTAAGGGACGAAAAGGGTGCATTGTTTCTATTTAGGTTGTTCCTTCCATATTCTTCGTGATTTTGTTTCACCGTGAAATGGGATATTCTTTGGGAAAAAAGAAGAAGTGTTTTGTTTTTCAGATTTAAAGGTGGACGTGTGAAAATTCACGTTGAAGTTTATTTTCGCACCTTGTAAATAAGACTGCAATATTTTACACGAACTCGCGTAACTTTTATAATTCTAGTCAGTGACAGATTCGTCAATATCAAATGCTTCTTTAAAAGTGAAACATTAAACCGAACAGTGATAAAATGCAAGTGCTCTCCCTAATCTTTAAATCACCCCGAGCACGTTACATAAAATTCCTTCTTACCGTGGTTTATCGAGATGGAAATATAGCGTGCCACCACGCGAAAGGCTAGAGTGACGTTTTAAAAAGTGGCCGACGAAAAAATACACTCCGAGCTGATTCGGTAAATCCCACCGAAATCATAGCAGGCATGCACGGAATATTTTAGTTTATCTATGCAAATAAGAGAAATATTTGAGATAGCGGGGGCGGCTTAACTCGTACACAATGATTCGCGAAGCTAACACAGGAAGTGATACGAGAAAGTTGAAAAGAGAAATGAAATATTTGAACTACCTTCACGTTTCGCAAATTCAATCTCGCATTTCATAGAACCGTAAGCCTATCTTAATTCCACTCTCTTACTTTTCCCCTTCGAGCGGCTAATGCGAAAGACGCAGATTTTCACTCTAAACGTATTACCAGAAAAATTCCACCGGAAGGGCGAACGGAAAATCGATCGAGGTTGAAATAGTATGAAAAAAACCGTGAGATTTAAACCGGTCGAGGAGCGTATTTCACGGGAGAAAAACCTGAACTTCTCAATTCCGTCCGCGAACTTCAGCCTCCATTATATCCCATTACTCGAACACCGTTAAATACCCTGTAAAACCCATTATTCCTCGAACTTCGTCGATCCTTTATCAACCTTGCGAGCTCTTCGAAGGATCAACTATATCCAAGCAGAAATTGGAATCGTTCTCACGGCGAATCGTTATCGTTCCATGCAAAACGCATATAGTTCAGCCTGTAATTTCGGCAATAGAGCCATTCTCGAGTGGAACCACCTTGCTTAGACGTTATCGTCGCCCTTTCCCCCCTCGACCTATTACCACTAAACTCCCTTCCGTTCGCCTAACATCTTACCAGTGGTACGCGACAATTTCGCGAATCACCCCCGATGCCAAAGGGGGAACGATTTTGCGGCTTCGTGACGCTTTATCCCTCTCTCTCTTCACCTCGCCTTTACCCTTACTCTCGGAAGTTCGACGGCGTATTCGATTTCTCCAGGCGGACAGAGTTGAATATCTAAAGAGAAAACGATCTTCAGAGACGGATACGTAATTGGGAGGAGAGCGTGAACGAACGAGACACGGAAAAGGGGATCGAGAGCGAGAGCGAGCGGGGGTGAGTCGCACGTGGACTACAAAGCTCGTCGAGAATACTCTTGAAAGTGAATACTGGTATCCAATTGCAAGTACCGGGCCGCGTCTCTAGTTGTTCAAAGTGTGCATAACAGCCGCGTAAGGGTAGGAACTAATTGGCAGGTTGCTCTCAAGAACATAAATACGAGGCGAGAGGATCGAGAACCGAGGGACAGAGAGGGGATGGGGTAGGGTGGGCTTTCACAGACGAGCCCGGAACAGAAGGCTTCCGGGGAGAGTCTCTCGTTGCCACGAGATGACGAAGTGCCTAGGCAGGCTTTGATACCTGCCACATTTTTGCCGGACCGACGGTGGCACGCGAGTATTGGACAACCGAGGCGGGATGGTGTCGATTTTTCGACAGATAGATCCAACGAAATATGAAAATTAACCTGTTTCAGGGTTGTTGCAGAAATCTGAGAGAAAAGTGTCGGAGCGATCGAGCTTCTTGTGTTTCGGATATTTTTACCGAATACGACTGTTTGGAAATAACACGAGACAAAGGGAAAACTTATGAAAAAATAGAGAGATTGTAAGAAATGGAATGAAATTTACACTTCGTGGCCCGATAAGGGCACTTCTCGATGCCGAATACGAGGACACTTGGCACTCGAACGGTTAAGCACCCTATGTAGGACTCGCGTCACGGTACCACAGACCGACGAAATCGGAATTCGCTTACTTTTCGAAAACAGTTGACGCTCTCAAACTGCCCTTCCTTCTTGTTGTTATGAATTTGCGTGAAACTGTACGGTATAAATACCACATTCCGACCGTTTAACTCTTTGCAGTCGAACTCTGGAATACTCTCGGCAAGGCGTATTTACCTTCTAAACGCTCTGTAGGCTCTTCGCCTTTAGAAAGAGAAATAATATACACACAGCTTGAACAAGCTCGTTTGAATAAAATTCATACGTCTTTTAGACAATAATTGACCGAGCACGCGCCACTAAGAAATAATTCCGACCAGGACGACTGAAATGCCTACGAAAAATCCTACCGCAGAGTTGAAAATCGGTGTGAGAGTTCAGGAAGGTGAAGATCGATCTCTAAGTAAAAGTGAATCTCCAGGAATAATTGTCATTGGTAATTCTGGTTGTTGACTACTCATTTTTCACTTTTTCATTTCACACCGTCTTATTTCTTCGTACGACGCATACGGTGCGTCGCTGGTTTTCAATAGGTCATTAGTATTTGGGTGTAGCAGCAAGGTTGCTTCGGTTTGGCAGGTGAATGTGAGTCTTTCAGTTGTTTTTTTACATGTCTAAGCTCGGCACAGGTTGTGTTCAATGGATTTGAGCTATTCATCGGTAGTCAGGAAGACTTGGAGAGGCTTTAGGTAGGACGAGGGAGATTAGGGAGATTTCAGCAAGTATCACGTAAAGTGGCACTGATAGGATTTCGGAAATTCTATTTAAATTTCGACGAACCTGCTTGGAATATTTATACAGATATTCCTATTTTTGTACAGGGTGTTGTATAGTATACAGACAACTTCAATAATAGATTCAGCACATGTAAATAATAAAAAGACCTATCTAATTATCCTATCTAATCTTGTTTCAGTGTTCGATTTTTAATACTGACTAGATTAATCTGTTAATTAGGAAAGTTAACTAGTCTTTGGTTATCCAATACTTTATGTATTAAAAAATTGTTCCTTTTTAATTACACTATTATGCCTGTGTTAAATATAAAATATATAATATGAACATTTACAAGAATCAAGATAAAATAACTGATTCCAATTTTTACACATTTTTCAAGATTCAATTGAACTGATCCAGAGAACACACTATTTTCCATTTATACCTCTAGACAACTTCCTTTTTCCATCGTGTTTTTCTCTGAATCTTATCATCGCTTATCTATCCTTTGCAACAAACGTTGCATCTCACATCTACCAACGGAAAAGCATTCCCGATTACAACAAGGCAATATTTATCGCAAACATCGCCTTATTTCCTCTGAAAAAGTTAGCACGAAAGCATACGCGATCGTTTCCTTTAACGATGCACCCATTAACGTCGCGTCACCCCGCTTTTTCGGGGTAGAAACAACATCAAATAGTAGCGTAGACGTGAAGCAACGCCTCTGTATATGTGTATACGCGTGTGTATTGGTTCGCAGAATGGAATTACCAGGGGATCGTCGCGATAAAAAGCGACCACGTATCGTCCGGTGCACGATCGATAAATTTAACCAATTCCAAGCAGCGCTTTATGGACTCGTTATACGACTGCTATCGTAATTATCTCCATTTCGAATTTATAACGCGCGCGAGCCCGTGAATCCTTTAATCTTCGCCGCCGCTCTGGTCCCGCGACCGTCCACCGAATTACAGTAACGCGCGTCGTCGCGTTATTAACCCGCGACTAAAATGTCCAACGGGAGCTGTGCCAACGAAGAATTTGACGTTTGCAAACGGACGGGGGCTTAACGTGCCATCGGTTCTCGCCCTGTTATCGCCGCGACGACAGTATGGTGACACGTTGGTTGCGAGATGAGATATAGGATTGGAAACCCTTTTGTAACACGGCGCAAAAATTTCTATCTCGTCCTTCTTCAGCCCTCGTGTCGGCAATTGGCTACCCTTTTGCACGGTTTCTCAGTGAAAATATTTTATCTTCCGGGTAAAAGATTTAATATGCATTTGGGAAATTTTCTATCCGTGTTTGCTTCGAGTTTAGCTGTTTCAATAATCGCAGACGGAGTTCACCGGTAATACCTCAGTTTTTAAGCACACTTTAGATAGTAATCAAGCCGAAGTTAGGCGGTCGGGAGCAACTCTAAACCGCATTTCTCGAGCCTCATTTTTCTTTTTCTTTTTTTAACCAGAGACATTCACACAAGAGCGGATTGCACGGTTGGTGAACATTCGGAAAGGAATTTTTCCCCGGGGAAGATAAAAATACTAAACCCAAAGGAAGGAACGAAACGAAAAGCGGAAGAATTTATGGTCCAGAGGAATGAAACTGTGGATCAATTGGAATTTCTTGAATTGTGGAAATACCGCGAACTGTACCGCGTAATTAAAAGTTGTACTTTCCGGTGAATTCTTCAACTAATTATTAGTTACACCAGTTTCGGTTCGTTTGTTCGAATAAAAAATTCGGAGATAAAGGAAACCGCAGAAATTCGAATTAAATGTAACAACAAATACGTAATAAACTGTAATTTGCTTGAACGATCGTATTATTCAATAAAATCCTATCCTAAAATATTAAACGAAGAAAATACACATTGAATAAGCTACAATCTCAGGTATTTACTTCATTTCGTTAAAAATGAGCAAAGAAAAAATATTCTGGATTAATATAAACTGGTGATACTGTTCTATTAGCAATTTAAAAATGATCAAGATCACTTAAATAACGAGAAATTCGACAAATTAAATATTAATATACTTTCAATTGTGAAATATGGATGAAAAGAAATTTTATACGGATTAGACGAACCAGTTAACCCTTCGATTCTGATGAAGATGTGACGAAAACAGTCCTATCAATCACAAAAATTAATTCCAAATTCAATTTCAAATTTTACAATCCTGAGAAAATGATCAAATTGTAAATCACTTTATCTTACATCGCACAGTATTAAAATGATAACTACCTCACGTTTACTTTCTTAGTCTTAGGGGAAAAAAATTGGTACCAATACAAAAATGATGAAAGCATTAATCTCAAAAATACTTCGTTTTGCTGTTTCATTCTCAACAATCAATATCTTCATATGTTAGTGATTTACCTTACCGAACGAAATAATTCACTAAAATCCCATTAATCAACGAGAACCATCATTTACTCGCCACGCGAAATACGGCCTATTTGCCAAACCATAGAATCCAAGAAAGAAGAGGGAGAAAGAGTAGGAATAAGGTAAAAATGAAACGAAGCGAGAGCAGGTGAATAGACTGGCAGCGCACTTGAGCGATCTCGACGTCCGATAAAATCGCATTTATCAATGAAACTACTTAAGTTCGGGGCGCGCGTATAGACGGAGGCTGGAAAAGGAAGCCGGTGTTTCATCGCGATGGCTGTTTTTGCCGCGGCGAATGCGCGCAACGGGCCTCCTCGTATCGCGATGATTGGAAGCGCAAAAAAGTCTCTCCCTACGTCGGCGGTGCTCAGTCCAGCGGGGTTGAAATTCGCCGGTACAGAGATTCAAGAGGCACACGCCCTCTCTCTCTCTCTCCTCTTTTTCGCTCGTATGCAAAGCTTTTGAATTTTTCACCCGCCCGCGTCCGTCCCCTGTGCCAGGTGATTTTCTTTTTTTTCCCGCCCGAACCGTGTACGCGTGCGAAACGGAACGTTCCTCGCTACTACCACCGGTAGTCTCCTCATTTTCTCGCTACCGTGTGTTGCCTTCGCTTCCTTCTATTCCTCGATCACACGGCTACCTTCTAATCAACTCCGTCTTTCGATCTAGATCCACGTCTGCACTTCTTTTTCACGTTGAATCTCCACTCCGTGGACTCTTCTGAGTTGAGTTTCTTCTTTTTTTGTTGTTATTGTGAGAGGTTCGAAATCTTCTTGCATAAACATTTGACTAATTTTAGGAGTTTGCCTAAGGGACGTGTTAAAGTTGTTTTTCGAAAGTTTGCGACGAAGTGTAAATTTGCGATTATTCATATTATTTGAAATTATGTCGTGCGTAAATAAAGCTCCCTTTTGGTATTCTATTGGGCGAAGTTAAATAGGATAAAAATGAAAGAAAAAGGTGAAATATTATTATTGCGTTATGTACGAGATATTAAATTATATTGTGTAAAACGAAGCTCTCTATTGGTATTCTATTGTACGAAATTAAACGAGATAAGATATTGTCATGTGTTAACGCTTGTGATCGGATCTCAATGAGATACCTGGTCGAGCCTTGTAGATATTGCACGTGATGTGCCGACTAGATTTCAATCTGTATTTCTCGAAGGACCACTCTTACAGATGTAAGAGACTATGTAAATTATAGTATTCTTGGGAATGGTGTTCCCTTTACTATTGACTATTCTGAACTATTCTAAGACACGTTTACGCGTGGTTTTTAAGGTATCGGTGATGGCACTGATTGGTTGACAGGGGAAGGCCCAAGGTGACGTCAGCGCGGTACCGTTGATCGGGTCACCGTGGCCGTCCGACTCTTGGGTTCCCTAAAGTTTATGACACGGTAATTGTTATTGAGAGACAGAAAATTAATTTAGCTAATGCTGAGGTCACGTACCACCTATTCAGGTACGGGTAAAACTTGCCCTTTCAAAAATAGCGTCTATAGGGAGCGACCGTATCATAAACTAGTTCTAACGAAGCCTTAACACATGAATTTTACAAAAACGACGAAGAAGCTTATAGATACTCACAGCACAGCAATCGAAAATCCCAGATTCCTTATTCCGCCCCTATTACCTAAATCTCTCAGTTTCTCCTCGTTTCCGTTCATTTTCTTCCCACGAACCGTCCAAATCCACCCAAAGAAAATCACGACATATTCACCAAACATTCCTTGAGAATCTCTATCCTAATCTTCCCCTTCTTTCTCTTCCTCACTTATCCTTTTCTGCCCCCCTCTCGTTCACTCTCTCTCACCTTACCCTAATCCCTTTCGTCCTTTTTCTTCCACTTCTTTTCCAGTCTCTTCCCATCCCCCTTGACTCTCTCCGCTCTCTCTCTCTCTATTTCAACCACACGCTCGACCCCGCCGCTATTGAGCGTGCAGGCGCGTTTCCAACGCGTGTATATAACTTACAATCGTGTTATCCTGGTCGGACTTTTACTGGCCAGCGCCACCATGACCGAAGAATCGGTCGTAGAGCGAAGGGAAAACTGGGTCGAGCGTACTGACGTCAATTTTTTCAAATGATGTTATAGACGCGAGCGTCTGCTCTCCTCTTTTCCCTCTCGTTTTTTCATTTTTTAAATCACTACTGACGGAACGGCTTTCCACAACAAAGGGAACACTAGAAGGTGCACGTGGACGGGGTATAATTATGCTTTGGTTTTATTATGCGGATCATTAGGGAATCGTAAATCGCTGTCGTGCTTTAATTATGTTAGATGCAACGATGATGTGCGTGGTGATGAAGAATGGGTGCGCGGATTTTTAGGTGCTATTAGGTAACATAACGTTGCTACTTTAGAATTTTTTCTCTGGAATTTTATGGTTGCGGGAAGCACTACTATATATTTTAGTTTTCGGAGTGTTTTGAAATATTTGGACATTCGCGGGTTTTTTCGCGTTTCAAGCAAAGTGAGATTATCCCGTGTGCTTTGTAGGGCTCTAGAAACAGAACGACAGAAAGAGAACGACAAAACTTCATTTTTTCCGGACGTTCGAAGGCAGTTATAATTCATCGACGATACTGCTAAATCTCCTCTTAGTACGTACAAAGGTAAACACTTTTATAATTTTTTCCGGTATGAAAATAAAATGGAGGAAAGTAGAGAGAGAGAGAAATAAAAGAAAACCACATGGAAGCTATTTCGTAGTATTGTACTAAAGCTTCCATCCTAATTAAAACGTTCCACCATAAACCTCGAACCAAAACCGTTCTCCCAGTTGCAGTATAACGAATCTCACCAGCTATCCATAATCCCGACGTTAACTGCCCGACATTTCCGACCCAGCGGAACAGCATCGAACTCATCAAAATTGTGAAAAAAAAAAGGGGGAAAAAGTAGGAAGGGAAAGCTGCTCCGTCAGGGGTTAGACGGTTTTCAGTTACTTACCAAGCACAGGCAGAGTAACCGGCGCTTAATGTTCCGCGCGGCGCGCTTACTAAAGAGGATTATGGCCTTTAATAATCCCGCTTTCCCAAAAATTTCGCGGCTGCCAACCAGCTCGTACTCTCGGTCTCATTGTTTTGCCGACCATTTGTTTCTGCCTGGTGTAACGTTCGCGAAAATGGAAGCTCGTTATTACGGTTTTACCCATTGTTTCCGTGAAAGAAAAGAGATAGGTGTAGAGGAGATGGAAAGGGTGAGAGGAAGAGATATTTAATAGATAGATAGATAGAGAGACAGATAGAAATAGAAAGAGATGGAGAGACAGATGGAGACAGAAAGAGAGGGAGAGATCTAGAGATAGAGGAAAAGAGAGAGGAAGAGATCGATAGAGATAGAGAAAAAAGGAGAGGGGGGGGGATAGATAAATAGATAGAAATACTGAGAGGGAAAGCTAGAGATAGAGAGGGAGAGGGAGAGAACGTTCGAGCTTGACCAAAAGTTCCCTTGGTTTCGAATTTTTTTCTCTCTCTCCCCCCGCCGGTATTCCCATGGAAATCTCATCGGACACTTGTCGCCAGCGACGTTTCGCAGGGTGTCGTGGGCCATGCACTATTAGATTTACCCGTTCGAACCTCGTGAAAGGGGTTGGACGAACAGGAACCCTCCGCTTCGCCCTTCCCTACGCGCGCGAACAATCGCCTTTTTAGCTGCGCCCTCCAAGGGATTCCACGCACCCTGTCTAACCTGTTTGCCGGTGGCCTGAAGGATGCGAGGACAGAGGGAAAATCGGGAGGATTTAAAAGCATTGATAATGGATTCCGTATTGATAGGAAAGAACGGTGCAGATGTGTGTATGTGTGTAGGTTGATTGGATTGAAAATTAAATGGGACGTATGGTTCGAATGGAACTTGAAGATTTGTTCTTTGGAAAATCTGTCGCGTTTTTCCTACCTGCGAATGTTGAGATAAACGAAGAAATCGCGAAGAGGATAATGTATTGTGCGTTAGGCGACATGATTTATCGGCGAAGTTTTACACTGCATCTGTTTTTGTCGAAGTTTTTTGAAGTATCCTGAATTTATACTTCTTTTTTCTTGCCTGGAATTAACGTAGAAAATGAGTTTCACCGTTCCGTATTTACCTTTCCCAGTTACGCAGTAATTTTCATTTTTCATATATACCGTTTCCAAATATCCACCTCTATTTGACCAGTTGAAACATTGCAATGAAATCGTGCTCGTAATTCGTGATTCTTCCGTTTCACATGCTGAGTAAACAATATTCTTTACCTGCTATTAGCAACTTTATAGGGTACCGAGAAAACAAAAAAATCCGAACACTCTTCATACGCATATGAAATTGAAAAGAGAAGAAAAATAGAAGCAAAACAGAATTGAAATACATACCGTCGATGTTTACAGTATCGGTTAGGTATTAAATTCGGAGAATTTCGAATTTTCTCTAGTTCAAATTTTCCCGACTCTCTCTGATCGCGCGAAAATCAACGACGAGCGGGAAAATTTTTGCAAGTTCGTACGCTGAATCGTGTTACCGATGCCTGTGTTCCCTTCTTCGACGTTCAACAGAGATTTCTGACCGATACAACCTAGCCCGATGTTAATTAGAATATTTCTATCCGGCTCGTTTTAATTGCACGTGATGCCATCTGAATGGTCGGTAATGGGAACTGCGCCGTTGCAATTACAGTTCTGTAATGGACCGCCGCAACTAGAATTAATTTGAGTTAATGATTATCAGGCCGCGATAAAACGAAAACGGGCGAATGTTAGAATTGCGTAATCGTTAAAGGATTTGTGCGCGTGCAGCTGATAACGCGGCAACTGTAATGCGTGTGTTAATCGCCAGTTTAAATCAGCTGTAAGTGGAAACTCGGCGGGAATAATGAATTTGATTTGTCGTTACGTGTTTCATCTTGAACCGTGATTAACGAAACGTCTGTCTACGATGATATTTTCGCGAAAGTTACACACGTCGGTTGAATTATCCCTTTCGAATTTTATTACAAACGCGAGGGGAAACACGTGTGTGTAATCATTTTCCAGCGTAGCTGTAGCAATATTGAATCAGTGAGAAATATACGATAGGTACAAGGGGATAATTTAGTCGACACGGTTATTTCGTGTATGTTGGAATCGATACAATTCAAATCTATACAGAAATAATTTTAAAACGTTCACTTTTGTATTAGTTGATACTACGTGTTCTTCGATTTTCTTGACAAAAGTGGAAGGAAGGATCTAAAGTAACATTAGACGCATTAACCCCTTCGTTCATTGAAAACATAAGGAATAATATAGTCAAACAGCTATTTCGTATATTCTAGAAGAAATAGGAAATGAAAATTAGAAATCATTTCAAAACATTCATTTTTACATTAAATCACCGATGGTGAATTCACTCCTTAATAATACAACCAGAACAAAAGGTCATGAAAATTGCAATTAAACGCATTAACCCTTTCGTTCGTTGAAATCACAAGCAATGACATAGCCAACAGGTATTCCCTATATTCTAGAAAGAAAGAAAAAACGAAATAAAAATTAGAAATAATTTCAAAACTTTCAACGACAATTGAATTCACTTTTCATTAATACAACCAAACCGAAAGCTCCTCAAAATTTCCATCAAAAGCGTGAACCCTTTCGCTCCCAGAAATCACAAGCAATCGTAATATCGTAACGCAGGAAACCTAATAAAAAAAAAAGATTAAACTTGGACGTATCTTCCCTCGTCCAATGATCGTCGTCAAAGGCGAGCCTCACCGAGAGGAGCGTCTATGTCCAACGAAAGAAAAGTGAAACGCATTTTTCCTCGACGATTGGTCGAGCAAAAGGAGGAAGCCACGAAGGAAGTGGCAGCCATCAGGAAGAATCTCTCCTGCTACAGGTTTTCGATTCAAACAAAAATTCCAGGGTGACGTGTGTGCGTATCAACCCCTTCTCTTCCTGATGCATACCATCTTTTTCCCAAAGGCGACCCCCAGCAGGAACTCGGAGGCTGACCGGTCCTAGCGGGATCTCTTTCGAACGTCGAAAAGAGACGGAAGGAGGAGAGGAATCGTTCGAGGGACGAAGAATAATAGTCCGTGGGGGTCAAAGGAGAGGAGTGGGGAAGGACCACCAGCGGCTCGCCGCGATTTCGGCGATTTGAACGCGAGTTAGTTGGCCCGCAATCATCACCTAGTAGAGTGCAATACGAGAATTCCGGCGGAAGTGCGGAAACGGCCAAGTTCCAGAAGTCTCCTGCGGTTTCGTGTCCTTTCGTGAATTGTGTCGAAAACCCCGGGGAACGCGGATCGTTTCGATTTTCAAGTTTCCCCCAGCCGTGCTATTCTCCAGGTGTTGAAGATATCACTGATACCAACGATAATTCCATCTTCGACGTTCATCCCTTTAACGATAAACAAATCGGCTCATACAAGAGTACAGTCAAACTTCCCCAGCCGCGCTATTCTCAAAATGTGAAAACAACACTGATACCTAACTAACGATAATTCCACCTTCAACAATCGATAAATCGGTTCGTACAAGAGTATAGTCAGTGACCGGGGAAGAGAATAAGAGAGAAAGAGAGCTCTCGAACAAGTACAGGGTACGAACAATCAGCCGTTTGGTTTTTTCGAAAACTCGCAATCGCTATCGCGGAACGCAATAATTTTTCTCGTCGATTCGCCGAGCCATCCGTCAACCGAGACAAAGGAACCTCCAAACAATAGACAGATAGGACGCGTGAGAGGGGTTGAGGGAGGCCGCCTCGCGATGTCGGGGATTCCACACGAAAGAGAATTCGGAATACGACGATCGAACGTCCGGACCCTATTGGCAGGTGATTGATATGTTTGCCATTTGCGCGAGCTTCCCTTTTTCACCTCGCATTGAGGATACGTCCGAGGCCGTGGACCGTGAACGTGACTTCGTTGTGATATGGATGGTTACAATCATGCCTGGTATCACCAGCAGCATCATCATCATCATCATCAGCATCATCAGTATCAGCATCAGCATCAGATGCATGTGGAACAGCAATACCCGCAGCAGCAGCAGCAGCAACACCACCACCAGCAGCAACAGTTTCAGCCGCAGCAAGGGCAACGTTACAATCAGCAGCCCTATCAGCATCATGTACATCATCAGTATCCGCAACAGTATCCTCCGGATTATCTGTATCGGTTCTCATTGCAGGTAAATAATGTTCCGTCGCGCCTTGCTCTGCTGCGCTCTACTAATCGACCCTATTTTCTTGAGTTCGATGATTGGATGGGGACGCGTAGCGATCACGCTCGAATAGAGATGAGATAGCGTTGAATGCCTGCTTTGGGATGGGAATTAGCTCGGTGCTAGTAGCCGCGATAGGTATCGCCCGGGTTTGTGTAGTCGTGAAAAGGGTTATTTTGGTACTCGTGTTTTTGAAATTATGCGTTCTCGTAGTGGCGAAAAGTTGGGGATTGAGGTTCGATTTTTGTTCAAAGTGATAAAGAGGAAAAATTCATTTCTTCCCTTTTCTGGTTACTTTATTTGGCGGGATTTGAGACACTTTGAATTTTAGAAATTAGAGGTTTACGTATGGCAAAAAGTTACGAGTTGATGTTCAATTTTCGTTGAAAGTGATAAAGAGGAATATTTATTCTTTTTTTCTCTCTCATTGCTGTATTTGACGGAATTTGGGAAACTTCGAATTTTAGAAATTACGTGCTTTCGTATAGTAAAAAGGCACGAAGTATTGTTCAATTTTTGTTGAAAATTGTAAAAAGGAAAATTGATTTCTTTCTCCTTACTGTGTTTCATTCTTGGGAGTACAGTTTCGTCGCTTATTTACCTAGCCGAAAGTAAAGTGGTTACTTGAGTTACTTTAACAAAGCAAATATCCTGCAAAAAATTATGCATTCTTGTTAAGAATGATAAAGAAGAAAACTAATTTTTTTCTCATCCCTATACTTAATTTTTCGAGACACAGTTTCGTCACTTATTCAATTACACAAGAGTAGAGTAACTATTTAAGTCACTCTGCCGCGATAAATCTTTATTTTCTCCAGAAGAATTAACGATACGAGATTCTTAAGAAACGATCAAGTCCATCGACAATCGTAAAACTGCCAGATTTCATATCCGAGCTAGTATTTCCGTCGTTTTCACGAACCTCGGAAGGATCTGCAGGGAAAAAACTACGACTCTTGCTATTTTTCCACCGAGAGATTTTCCTTTTAAGAGCCACAAGGAGAGTATTCTTGATAACCGGCACCGCAACTTTCCACTGTGAAAGGCCATTTATCAGGGCAAACGATATTTCTTACGAAATACCGTAAGCGATTTTCGTGATCCACTATATATATATTCCTTATCGGGTGGGTTATAGCATCGGGCGAGAATTAATCAAACTCAGCGGCGTGCAGCGTTCGCGGGTACGCCGCGCCCGTACAATTTTGCAACGTTCGTTCGACACATCGCCGGCATGAACAACCGCATATCGAGCCGAGCAAATGAGCGAAACGCGGAAAGGGGGCGCAGATATATGGACGTGCAGACGGATATATCGGCCGTGTCACGATTCACTCACCAAATGATTTAACCGTGTCGCGGTTCGCGACATAAACGCGTGATTTAAACGAAACCGATTTCGAAGGACCTCTCTCTCTCTCTCCGTCGGTGTATCGGTTCAATTCCAAAGGATTCTCCGTGAAAAGTATTTTGTCGAAATGGAACGTCTTTGTTTTCAGTGGAAAATAGTGGAAATTAAAATTAACGCTGATTCTATCTTTTTCGCTTTCTTCCATCCTACTTAGGAACTCGACGTCGTTATGTTAAAATGAAATTAAGACAATTAACCACTCTATTCTTCAATGTCCATTAGGAAAACGTGTAATAAGGGTAAATCGGTAAGGAAAGTTGTGAGAGATGTTCTATATTTGTGTGTAAATTAAGTGGAAGTTGAGGAGTTTCGTAGCTTTACGTTCCAAAAACGGTGTCTCGACAGTAGAGAGTTAAATAAGTTCACAAAATTTGGTAAAAATAAGAGTTAGGAAAGTAGAATGACCAATACAGATGATCCAGTTCCTCTGTTTGGAGAATTGTGTATCGACAGGGATGGAAAATAAACGAAATCAGCAATAATAATAATAATAATCTTCTTTTCTTATTAAATTCGCGGTATTAAAAATTTTGCACAATAGAATTATTTTCAATTATTTAAACGTACACCTCTTATACTTGATTCTCGTTGAACCGTAAATCCAACAATTCCAGGCACTTGTTAAATTCGCAGTATTGTAAGAACCACGAAAAACTTTCTTTTAGAAAGAAAATCTACGACGTATTTTATTGTTTACACTAACGAGAAAACCAGACGTTTACAGAGACGGCGCTTTCGTTGCTCGCCTCTTATTTATACATGTACACAGACGTTCCGGCAAAGTTCTTGGTCATTCGAAACGAAACAAAAGTGAGAATGTTTACAAATGTGAATACGTTTCTATATGTTCCGCGGAATGCTCTCAAAAGGAACAGAAAATTCCTTACAATATCGACAATTTTGTATGATAGAATTATTTTCAATTATTTAAACTGTCACATGCGTAACAGACGTCGCTTGGGTTGTTCGGCCATACCGACGAGCCGAACAATACATCGGTATTCCCGATAGACCAGCACGTCCCAAAAAGAGCGAGGTCTTAACCGGCACGAAAAATACTTTACGACACCCAAAAACTCGACGCCTCTCACACCTGACCTAAGATCATAAACAGACCTTCGACAAGCAATATAACAAATGTAAGAACAAATTCCCCACTTTCACACCACCACCAGACACACCCGAATCACCACCTACGACAGTTTTCACACCACCAATCACAACACACACGTAGTTTATAAAATAGCGAACAGCACACGACACAACACAGAATTTTCCCAGCAGTAAGCATTTCGCGCTCTGTTCACATTCATTCACAAATACACAGTTTTAACAGCAAACTGTTGTGCGTTAATAGTCTATCTTCCGAGCACTACATGAGTCCCCTATCCCGAGTAGATTCCTTAAATGGTCTGACTCAAAATGAGGGATTCGGTTTCGCAACAAGCATATCGCGATTCGTAACAAAACATACATCTCTTCTACTGTACTCTTCAACTGTACCGCTACCCAAAGAAATCTCTTCAAAAAGAAACCCAACTAAATCTCCGTAAAACGACGTTCATTGTCGATCACCGGAACGCTGTATATTCCTATCCAGAAATATCGTGATCCACGAAACTCAGAATACCGCTAGAATCGTAGGAAGCTCATACGGATGGAAACAAAGCTAGGAAATCACGGGCGTAGAGCACGTAACGAGGTCAGCCGATGATAGAGTTCGTTATCCAACGTAGAATGACGTAGCAGGGTGTGCCTTTATCTGACAGATGGCCGCTAGCAGACTTATGCGTTACCTGTGCTCGAATTATGCTTCCGTTATCCTCTATGGTTTCACTGGTGTATCTCAGTGTAGAGAGGGCGTAAGAGCGTGTCTCTATCGCGCTCCACGTCATCCGCGAAGTTATGACTCGTCGGTAGAGAGAGAGAGAGAGAGGTGAGGCAACGAACGAACGAACCAGACGGAATTTCCGTTCGAAATGCCACCGGGATCCACGTCTCTGCTTGTCGCGAATTTCTGACACGGAGATTCGAACTTGTCGCCCGTTCCCCGGGATTACGCGTACACCAAGCTCGACGATGTCGCCGGGCGTAGAGCAGGCTTTGTTTGTCGTTCGGTTACCGTTTTGTCCAATTACTCGATCGTTGCCCCGCTTTTCGGACACTCTGTCGGACTTTGAAAGACCACGTCAGGATTTACTCGAATAATTGACGAGTGTTTGTTGCCGGATGTATAGGACGGAGTGGAGATTTGCGTTGGAGTTAGAACACTTCCAATGAGAAGTTTTTGCTCGGCGCGTTGAAATGGAAGATTGGTGAATGCTGATTTGATTTGATTCTTAATTTGGACTTTTTGTTTCGTTCGCTGAGTGGAAGATGAGAGGGCTTTGGGGTTGATCATGATAAATGCGAAAATTTGATTTTGTTATAATTCAGGTTTATTGCAAATGTAATACTTCATTTTTAATATCTTGACAATAATATGGCAGCGCAAGTGTGACACGTTATTGCGAGGCAAAGGGTTGAATTGGAAAATTTGATTTTTTCACGATTTAAGTTTATCGCACGTATATAAGGAAGAAGTAACTTTTGGTATATCCATTCAGTATTTATTTATAAATCTAGCTTACTAAGTATTAATAACATCTTAAACTTTTATCCAAACCGTACCACCAAAAATTCTATCAGAGTTTTGCAATCTCACTTCCACCTGCTAACCGTTGTATAATATAAAGGAAGTCTCACTTGGAAATCGAGGAATGACATCGAAATTTCAGATCTGAAAACTACTTCTCAATTCTTAACCCTTTAACTCTAGATTTCAAATTTCAAGGATTCAAATTCTAGATTTCTTAGATGTCAAGATTTCTAGAATTCAGATTCTAGATTTCTTAAATTTGCAGATTTCAAATTTCAAGGATTCAAATTCTAGATTTCTTAGATTTCAAATTTCTAGAATTCAGATTCTAGATTTCTTAGACTTCAAATTTCGAGGATTCAAATTCTAGATTTCTTAGATTTCAAATTTCAAGGATTCAAATCCTAGATTTCAAATTTCAAAGATTCCAGAATTCCCCTCCGCCCATAGAAAACTAAAAACTCGGCATTTCCACACGCGAGATTCCCAAGCGCACGATACAACCGAAATTCCAGCACGTCGCATACGGTTGGAAAAATCCTCGAGGGGGGTGGTTCGCGTCATTTAGAAAGCCACGCGCCTGGATAGAGGGCAGCGACAATCGTAAAAAATTCGAACAAAGAGCCCTAATAAAGACGCGTGCGCGCCGCGTATCGGCCGCGTCGTATAGATACGCGGTGAATTACGCGCGTCGTACGCGCGCGGAATTATGCTCCCTGTGTTCCGTGGCGAACGAGCGGCCGTAGCCCCGCTATCTCTCCGCACCGCGTCGGATTTACGACTCGTCAGGGATAGCGCGGGAAAAAAGTGGATCTGTGCTCGTGATCGTTAAACTGCCAGCTGGAATTGCCACCGCGTCTATAAGCCCCGTGTATCCAGCGCGAATGGGCCAACGTTAGCCCGCACGTGGAAGAAACGCCGCATAAATCGATCGTCTACGGTTTGAAAAATATTCTAATATCGTGGTATAGATTCCGTTGTGGCCAGAGATGCGTTATACCAGATACGTAATTGGTTTTATGCTGGTCACGTATCAGGCGTACCATGATCGAGATCCACTTCGGAGAGCTGGTTTTAGATGAGAACGAAGTCGGAAGCAGTATCTTGGTTTACGATCTCGAAAATGTTTC
>NW_017100404.1:2992225-3001833 GCF_001263275.1 Habropoda laboriosa | reverse complement strand
TTGTGTTTTATTTTTTTTTTTTTTTTTTAGAGGAAGTCAACGGATGGTGTGATAGGATTAACAGTTTATTAGATATATTTTTATTGAAATTTTAGCTGTGATGAGGAAGTAGGATCCAGGTTTTTATTGTAGAATTCAGTTTTGGTAAAATAGTTTTATTGCCATTTAAAGAGGAAGACAAGAGGAAAGAATAGATAGAATGACAGAATTAGCAAATTTTTGAGAAATTTGATTCAAAATATTAACAATGATGAAGGAGTAATTAAAGATTCAAGGGAAAAAAGGACGAAAGGGAAATTTAAATACATATAAATGCATTTTTTTAATTCTAGAAATGAGAAAGGAGGTGAAAATTCCAAATGATTGCCATTTAAACAGACAGTATTTAAGCATTTAATTAAGCAACATTTGGAACAAGGGTTAGGGTATCGGCCTTATTATGAAAAAATCATGATAACGTACCCTGTACAGTGTCTTCGTCCAACGTTCCCGCATTTGTTTCATTTCGAAAAGTTTCTCTTCATCCAGCTCTAAATGACCCCAGTTTGCCAGGGAACCTAATGGACTAATGTAAACAGCGAAGCAGTCGCGATATTAATACCATTAAGCCTAGTAGGGGGTTGGCTAGTCGATAACCCGATGAACCCAAGCGATCACCGCGAAGTATTTGAAACGGGCGCCATCATAAATCCGCGATTCGATTACCTGTGCATCCATCATTCGTCTGCTGGACCGTCAGTTAGGGACGCGCGGTTTTATCAGGAACCCGCGATCCCTGGAAAAACGCGGGCGTCGTTCGAAAAAACAAAATCGACCCGTGTCTGATAACAGTAACGACAGCAATAACGTTGCCTGCCTGCCTGACTCGCAAATAGCGACGCTCGCGCGCGGGCCACGGTAACAATAAAGCGAAACAAGCGGCGCGGTGGCAATCGATGCGGCCCGATAATGATCGGTGGGCCGCGTTAGGAGGCGTCACGGGCAAAAGCGCGAAACTGCACACGCTAGATCGCTCGTTCGAGATAATCAATGTACAATTTTCGTATCGACAACGTGCTCGCCCGATAATCACCGGCCGTGTGCCGGCTCGTTGGAACCTATGACCGGATGTCGTGCACAGGGAAATCTCATCGGTCGCGTATACGCTCGATTCCGGTTCGAGTTTCTCTCTGTATTACTCCAATATTGACTGGGGTTGATTCTCTTTTTTTCATCCGGAGATTTAGCGCGGTCAGAGTATCGACGAACGATTTAGATTTCTTCTCATGGTTGCCGTTTTGCCGAGGCACGATCGATGGTGAAATTGCTCGAAAGAGCAGGTCACCGGGGTCACGGAAATGTAATTTATAAGTGTCGTTGATAATTGGTTTAGGAGTTGGGTCGATTTTTCTGGAAACCTGTCAGCGACTGTTAGATGGGAACTTTCGCGATTTTAAGTGTTTAGACCTTTTTAAACGGGCACAAAGAGCTACTTTTCGTTGGAGAATGTGTGTGATAGCTATGTGCTGATACTACATGACTTTCTTCTGATTTACTGCAGTTTTCAGTGACACATATGGCAAGCGAACGGTTCTAATACCGAAGAGAGGCAACATTCTTGAATGATCTAGTTTCAATCTAAATAATCTAATAATTCTAGATGAAAATATTCATCTTCCTAAATTTTCCCTGAATTTTCTCCGGAAATAAGTAATCTTACCATTCAGAAATGATGATAATTAACGTTCCATTTAAGCATACGCCGATTACTATCACCTACTAATCTCATTCGATCACACATCCCTATCGGCACATCCTATTAGCTATAATGTACCAATTTACCATCTTCCGTCAACCGCGTCACGCGGTATTGATTGCACGCATAACCAGAAGAAACGACGTCTTCTTTCCAATTAGAGCAAAAGAAGCATACTCCACCTGGTTGACGTTCCGACAAATCAGCTTCCCCCTTTCTTCCGTCGAAGATCAAGAGACAGAGCTAAGTACAATAGCCGACGAAACAAGAGCAGCAAGAAGAAAAAGCCGCTCTCGAAGGAGGAGGAAAAGCGTTTACTTAAACGCGTTCGAAGGCAAACAGAATTAAAGTCACCAGAGAGAGAGAGGGATCTCAAACAAGCTATGCATCGAGAGTGGGGAACGTAACGAGACAATCGAACCTCGCAAGAAGAAACCAGGCTGAACAAGTATGAAGCACAGCGGTGAGAGGCGCGAGGCACCTCGACGACTGTGTATGTAGGAAATAAAATGAACTCGTGAAGAAAAAGCAAGAGAAGAGAAAAGTTGAAAGTGTAGGATAAAACAGGCGGAAGGGGAGAGAAGGATCGAGGAACAGAGTGATTGGTAGCGGCGAAGAAAGCAAAACGGAAGAACGAGCACGCGCAATGGAGGAAGGTCGGAAAAAGGACGAGAAGGGTGGGTGAGGAGGGTGATAAGGGTCGACAGGTTGATGTTGCGCGATGGATGCAGCGTTCGGTGAGGCAAAGGGGTTGACAGGGGCTGGAAGAGGCGGAGGAGGAGGAGAGGAGGTGAAAGAGGGGAGGGTCTAAACAGCAACAGTAATTCGTTCGCTGACAAAAGGCCTGCTTGGAACAATGAAGTCTACATTCTGACCGCGTGTGCCCTGTCCGTGCAGCTTTTCGACGTAGCGAGCTTTTCATCGGGTTTTTCCGTTTGTTGGAATCACGTTTAGATCGATCCAGCGGCGTGGTGGTGCACTCGTCGTGGCCTGGTTGGAAAACGAAGGGAAAATGCGAAGAGTAACTGTCGCTTTGTGTTACCGTGCGCCCTGGCCTTTGTCGGCTGCTCTCGATGGAAATGAATGGGTAGGTCGTGCGTGCGGCTTCGTGGATTGAACATTAGAGGCGGAGCAACAGCCCACCCACCATCTGGGGAAGGGGCGGGGAGAAATTTTACATTTTCCGCTTTTGTGCGCCGTTTGATTTTCTCACGGATGGATCGTATTAAAGCGGTTTATTTGCCTCTGGATTCACGTTTTCTTCTCTCCTCGCTGTGATCTTTGGTTTTGTACGTATCGAAAGAGATCGATGTATAGGGGATGAAATCGGGAAAAAGGGAATTCTAAGTGGTGTTTCTTGGAGGGTGTGGAAATTTGATCATTTTTTCAAATGTTCGTTGAATATAAATTCTTGATATTTCTTATTTATTTAGTATTGACGTAGAAAAAGAAAAGATATGTATCAACGATGAGATCAATTCGAATCGATGAAATTTGAATACTTTCTGAAATTTATATAAAACAATATTATCAATATTTCTTATTTATTTGTTGCTAAAATTTATGCTACTTTTATACGTAATTTTGTTTTGTTATCGATACTTGTCTAGATTAACTGCAATTATTGCGGAGAAATAGAAAGTTCCGTAGGAGTATTAATTACCTATCAGATTCAGCATAACTCACCGACCACTTCCTCCCGTTTATCGCAACAAGTCGTCCCATGAATCTTTATTTGCAGCATTCACGGTGATGCAAATTTTCTCACGCAACGGAGTCCACGCTCTCCCGTATGTTAATGCACACGTCCACTTGTAAATCGTGCCTTATGTGCCTATGTCTTTATTACCGAACACGATTCAATTTATGCATCACGCCGACTTTTATGGATCTAGGAACTCGCCTGTTCTATTCCTGATTTAAATTTATCCGGCTGAATAGCGCGTCCATTATTACTGAATTTCATCGGTTTACTGCGGTCGCATTTGACCGAGGCCGCCATTTAAGATTCCTCCGCCTCGAATATCAAACCGCTGAGTGGTCGTTCGCGAGTTAAACATTTCCATTGTCTTCGATATTTATTGTTCCGTGTATTATTCTTCAGACGTCTGCTTTTCGAGGGTAACGCGGAATTTTAATGCGCTCTGATTTACTTCGCGCGACAGTGCTAAGAGCGTACTGCTTTTAGAAACGACTAATTCTCTGTAAGTAGTTTCAAAATTTTCGTCGATTTGCTAAATTTTGCGGTCAACCAAATTTCCTCTATTTTTAATTACCAATGAACGTGAAATATTGAAATCCAATTTACCTCCGAGACAGCGAACGAGAGTGTCGATTTTCATCGAAGAAAATCAAGGAACCGTCGATCGAGGTGTGCAATCTGGCTCACGAGCCTAATCGAATCTAATGCGAAAACTCGTTGCGTGAAAACGAGTGACAAGGGGTCTCCCTCCCCGGTTGGAAAACGGCGAATATTTCTCGCGGTGATTAATGTTTTCCATTATCCGTCAAACGTGCCAGCTCGACAACTAACTTCCTTGCCAAGACTATGTTGTGATTTACAGGGCGGTTCACAGTACATTGCTTCGCGGGGACGATTCAGCGTTTCCACATTGCAATTCGAACCATTCAACACCGGCGTTGTGCGTTCGTTGCAGTATCGGAAAAGTGATATATGCTCCTCATTAGCAAGTTATCGCCTAGTTTCCCGTCGCTATTCATTGCTAGTTGTTTCAAATATCGACCGATCCGCTAGCTATTTCGGCGACCGCGTCGTTATTTATTCTCTATTCGCCTGTTCCGTAATTTGCGTACAACTAGTACCACATTCTCGTTTCGCTAAGTCGATGTGGAAACGGGAGTGGAGAAATTTGTGCGTAGACTTCTTCTTTCGTGACATATTTGTTGTAATGACTGTTCGTTTATTTATTTGGTTACCGTTTAAATGAATCTTGGATGAAAAAGATGGAATGTTAACTTGTTTCCACTCTGAAGAGTAACATCGGAATACCGAGGCAGAAGGGTTAATACTTTCACTGCTCTTGGCGTCTACAGGCGCTTGAAAGGTTTGCTTGCGCTGTGACCTTGGCGCCTATAGGCGTTCTGAATATTTTCTCGCGCTGCAACCTTGGCGCCTATAGGCGTTTTGAATATTTTCTCGCGCTGTGTTCTTTGCGCCTTCTGACACACTTTCACTTGAACTTTTGTCTTTAATGCGTTTACATCTTAATTTAGCTAAGCAAATTCTCAATTTTAAGTTTATCATTTGTGCTGTTTACCTTTTGGCACACTTTCACTTTAATTTCACTCTTAATTTTCGTCTTCAGTGCATTTACATCTTAATTTAACGAAACACATTTTCAATTTTAAGCTTATCACTTTTCTATGTAATTTCCATGCCTACACTCTTAAGGCAATCTTTAAATTACTGGTAACAAGATTGCTATTAGAATTCTCATCACAATTCTAAGATATTCAATTGTCTCGTCCCCCGCGTATTCGAACTACAAACACACAGACAGAAGTGTCGACTGCGCAGCAATTAAATTTGCCATAATTATCAAGTAAGAAGGATCATTGTTCCTAACTTAATTACCGATCCTCGACTTGAAATTTTGCCCGAAAAGCAGTACGTAATAGACACTTGTTCTGCTTCCGGGAGCAAACTTGTTAATTTCAAAGATGATTATACGTCTGAAACGCATTTGGAATTCACTGCTCCGTCACATGGATAAGTGCTCAAAGGTTCGGCTTAATATCCCGAAATTGTCGTTGCTGGTGTGCAGAGCGTGTGTTCCACAGGATGCTCAAAGGATCAGCGAGCGAACAAAGCTTTCTGTGAAATTACATTTTTTCCTCCGTAGTCTGATGCACGTGTTTTCCCCCCCTGTGTATCAAATATTCGCGAAACGGCTCTTTTGTGCGTGCGTTCTCCCTATGTCAAAAAATGGGCTCTTATAAATTGCGCGCGCGCGCGGAAAAGATTCAAGTGTGGCGATCCATTTTTATCATACATTCCATACGTTACACACGGTTCGAATTATTCGAATGTCAGCCAGACCCTTTACGTTCCTTTCTTTTTTTTTTTTTCACACGCGCGTTTCACCGACACCACTGACGAATACCTGGAAATTATACGAATAACCGAATTTTTCAACACAGGAAAACCGTTCTGCTTGGCGCAGAACGAGAAACAGGAGATCGGTAAATTTTCACGGAACCGTAAAACGACGAGTAAAATTGTGCGGCTCGAAGGATTTTTAGAGGTGTTGTTGGTCGTTAGAAAAGATTGAGAGTGTTACCGAAGGAGATTTATGAAATAGAAAACATTTTCCACGGAATATGGCACAGATCTGCGAAATATCTGTCGAGCCGTAAATCTCGAGTAATAAAATTTTACTATTCGCTAAATTTCAATGTTACTCCACAAATGCTTCTACCCTCTTCCACGTCGAAATACCGTAGAATTATTTCAATATCCTACCTCCACATATTTTTTTTTCTCCCTCCTCATTTTTACCACTCATCCAGAACTTTCTTTCCTCTCGTAAAAGTTCGTCGTTACATATCGCGTACAAAGGACGAACAAACTGAACCACCGGCATTCTCTCCATCTCGTTCCGAAGAAAACAAACTTGCCCGACAATCGTAATTCTCCACGGTCCAACCGGAATACACCAGGCTTGGAAAAATATCCCCCGGTTTTCGGGGTGAAAGCATTTTCTGTTGCACTACTCTAACGAGCTTAAAGCACCCTGCGCATACGTACGTCCATGTTGGAAAAGAACGAGGCTGCTGCTCCGGTAAGGGTGGCTTTTGCAGCGCGTAATTAGACACGTCATCCAGTTTACGTAGAGACGTTAAACTCGAACTCGAGACGCGAGATAAAGAGGTCGGCTCTTTCACCACTCTAAGAGAGAGAGAGAGAGAGAGAGAGAGAGTGGTCCATTCGTCGGAATGGAAGGTCCGCCTGGGTAAATTGAACGATCCTCTTCGGCTCCGACGTGGCGTTAAAACAGCGTAACGCATCCACGTCGCACAATTGCCGCGCGGAGTGCATGCGAAATGCGGCTGCAGATCGTCCAGGCTGGTTAGAGTTTTCCTAGAGCGGCGTCGTTTCAACGGTGAAGAGAGAGAGAGAGAGAGAGAACAGGAGCGACAGCGTTGAATTAACGAGCTACACGAGCGTTAGCCGGTTTAAGGTCTGCCCTCGCAGGACAAACTTGTGCTTTCTGGAAGAGCATGAGAGGAGGTCGAGTTTTATTTCGCTGCGGAATGCTCGGTGGAAATAAGTAACGTGGACTGTTTTGAATATTCGGGTAGGTCGGTTGTATTGAGGCACGAGGGAGAATTTGGGTCGTAATTGTGGCTTGTTTTTCTTGTTGGAGGAAGGAAGTTTGGGGAATTACTTGGAAATGATCGGTGAATAGATGGAAAATTGTTTTTGTGCCATTCGAAAGTCCTCGAGTGTGTTAATCCTCGTACGATGAATGCATGGCCATTTTGACACAACAGCGATAAAGTCAGGCGATTCAGATTGCATTTGGTACAGGAAATACACCTATTTTATGTATCAAATGTGAATAACCAAGAAAAATATAAATATATATTTTTCTGTAGGCATTTTGGGACGGTTTATGGCTTTGCCTGCGCCTCTTGGCGAGTCACAAACACCAGACCCGAGTACCCATCGGTTCGGCCCAGCGATATCATTGCCATTCGACGAGAGTCGGTTCTTAGCTTCGGTAATAGACGGACGCCGAAGAGTCCGAAATAAACTACTTTGCACGACATCCTGATTTGAGTAAAGTTCATTAGACCACCTCCTACATTTCCTTCTTGAAACCCGTGTACAATAGAAATTTTGCCGTGGCTCAAAATGACCCTGCATTCGTCTCCCGCATCCGTCTAAAACCATTCGCCTTCTGAGAGTTCTTAGCTTCGGTAATAGACGGACGCCGAAGAGTCCGAAATAAGCTACTTTGCACGACATCCTGATTTGAGTAAAGTTCATTAGACCACCTCCTACATTTCCTTCTTGAAATCCGTGTACAATAGAAATTTTGCCGTGGCTCAAAATGACCCTGCCTTCCGAATTCGCCTTCCGAGGGTTAATCGAAACAAAAAGTATAGAAAAATTTCTCCTCTAATCTCGAATGCGCAAACAGGCCAGACATATCGCGTTAAACTCCTCCCGGAGACGTCGAATGAAATTCGGCCAATTCGTAGTTGAAGCGAGAACAATGACAATTTATGGGACTTGCCTGGCTGCTTCTGAAGATACGCCGCAAGGACGAGATCCAGAGGATGAATTCCTTCCTCTTGCGTTATTAAAAAGACCAAAGAGTCACAAGACGACGTCAGGCTGTGAGAGACTGAAGAAAGCTTGAGACGTGTGCGAGAGAGAGAGAGAGAGAGGGAGAGAACTCCTGACCTAATCTCAGGATCGTTTACTTCTGCTGGGAACATTATGCAGATGATCCCGAGCCGCGCTCGGTCAAATAAGGGACATCTGGTGCCGGGAGGGGTCACGTTTGGCACTCGTGCCTCGTCGGCAAGATTAAATCGTGAACCGAATATTTATGACGCTGCCGTATTTATTATCGTCTTCCGTAACGCGATTTCGCGGGCTAAGGAACCGGGAAAGACCACGTAGCTTGATTCATGGACTTCTTCTTGCCGACTTCCGAACCAACTGATGGCCTTTCACGTTTCACAGGATTTCTGTGGACGCCGTTGACAATTCGGATGCGTGGCTTGGTTCAAAGTTCCCTGGAATTTCAATTGTTCCGCGAGAGAATTAGGCGTGCTTTTACGGGTAATTAATTCGTTTCGAGATAATAACGGGGTTCGCGCGTAATTTACGGATTTTCGTAATGGAATTTTATTATTGCTCATCGTTGCGATATTTAATGCCGCGATGTTGATCGAAGTTCTACTTCGTTGAATTGAGTACGTAGAAAGGTAATAAGAGTGGAATTTTATTTCGAAGCATAACAAAATTCTGGATCTCTTGAAATTCCACGATTCTTTCGGAATGCTTCTTCCTGAGATTTTCTTGACTTCTCCCAGGAGAAAATCTTTCGATTTCGCCAAACAGTCGAAGAAGATTTTCCATACACTCGAAGGACTTCCTAGATCTCGTTCCAAGGGGCACATATGATTTTCCCCAAATCCTTCGAAGAATCGGTTATCGAATATTGCCTAAAGTGGTTCTCCGTGTGTAAAGAAAAATCTGCATCTTTCGTTTATAGCATTTAGTACTCCTCCCACCCCTTGTGATACTTCGTATAAATCAATATTATAGTATTTCCTCGCACATGTTCGATCGTTGCGGCAGTCTTCTTTAGAATATCCATTTTTCAATACGTTCTACCTTGCACCGCGATTATGAAAGCAATCTGCAAGGCTATAAATTCGAGCATGTGCATTGAATGATGCATTCTATTACCGGCGCGGTGCTTTTAATATTAAACGATACCTTAAACATTTACAAAAAATTAAGTAACGTAGACATTGAGAGGGGACAAATTAATTACTCGTTTGTGAAGTTCAATTTTCATTTAAAGGCGAGGTAGTTTTAAATCCAATTTTAATTAGGTCATATTACATTTAGGAATCATTCGAACGTTCAATATTCTACACTATGAAAAATTATATCGATTCATAGAAAGTACCTTATTTCAACGTTTTTCGAGGTGCTGCACTTCCTCGGAGACAAATTCTTTTGGCAGGTCTTCAGAATATTTGGCTATAGCAATTTTCAATTCGTTATCTAAAGGGTACCATTGCCCTTCAGATTCTTTATACAAAATAAAGTAAGATTTCAGTTTTATATTTCTCCTTAAATTTCTCTATTTTGGAAATTATTAAT